>NC_052158.1:7478041-7778041 GCF_902713615.1 Scyliorhinus canicula
TCACTCTGATACCCCATTCCTCACTCTGATATCCCACTCCACACTTGATATTCCCCATTCCTCACTCTGATATCCCCCATCCTCTGATATCACCCATTCCTCACTCTGATATCCCCCATTCCTCACTCTGATATCCCTCATTCCTCACTCTGATACCCCCATCCTCATTCTGATTACCATTCCTCACTCTGATATCCCCATTCCTCACTCTGATATCCCCATTCCTCACTCTGATATCCCCATTCCTCACTCTGATATCCCCATTCCTCACTCTGATATCCCCATTCCTCACTCTGATACCCCCATTCCTCACTCTGATATCCCCATTCCTCACTCTGATATCCCCATTCCTCACTCTGATATACCCCATTCCTCACTCTGATATCCCCATTACTCACTCTGATATCCCCCATTCCTCACTCTGATATCCCCATTCCTCACTCTGATATCCCCATTCCTCACTCTGATATCCCCCATTCCTCACTCTGATATCCCCATTCCTCACTCTGATATCCCCATTCCTCACTCTGATATCCCCCATTCCTCACTCTGATATCCCCATTCCTCACTCTGATATCCCCATTCCTCACTCTGATATCCCCCATTCCTCACTCTGATACCCCCATTCCTCACTTGATATCCCCCATTCCTCACTCTGATATCCCCATTCCTCACTCTGACACCCCCCATTCCTCACTCTGATATCCCCATTCCTCACTCTGATATCCCCATTCCTCATTCTGATATCCCCATTCCTCATTCAGATATCCCCCATTCCTCACTCTGATATCCCCATTCCTCACTCTGATATCCCCATTCCTCACTCTGATATCCCCCATTCCTCACTCTGATATTCCCATTCCTCACTGATACCCCCCATTCCTCACTCTGATACCCCCCATTCCTCACTCTGATATCCCCCATTTCTCATTCTGATATCCCCCATTCCTCACTCTGATATCCCCATTCCTCACTCTGATATCCCCCATTCCTCGCTCTGATGTCCCCCATTCCTGACTCTGTTATCCCTATTCCTCACTGATATCCCCATTCCTCACTCTGATATCCCCATTCCTCACTCTGATATCCCCCATTTCTCATTCTGATATCCCCCATTCCTCACTCTGATATCCCCATTCCTCACTCTGATATCCCCCATTCCTCGCTCTGATGTTCTCCATTCCTGACTCTGTTATCCCTATTCCTCACTGATATCCCCATTCCTCACTCTGATATTCCCATTCCTCACTGATATCCCCCATTCCTCACTCTGATATCCCCATTCCTCACTCTGATATCCCCCATTCCTCACACTGATATCCCCCATTCCTCACTCTGATATCCTCATTCCTCACTCTGATATCCCCATTCCTCACTCTGATATCCCCCATTGCTCACTCTGATATCCCCATTCCTCACTCTGATATCCCCATTCCTCACTCTGATATCCCCATTCCTCACTCTGATATCCCCCATTCCTCATTCTGATATCCCCATTCCTCACTCTGATATCCCCCATTCCGCACTCTGATACCCCCATTCCTCACTCTGTTACCCCCATTCCTCACTCTGATATCCCCCATTCCTCACTCTGATATCCCCATTCCTCACTCTGATATCCCCATTCCTCACTCTGATATCCCCATTCCTCACTCTGATATCCCCCATTCCTCACTCTGATATCCCCATTCCTCACTCTGACACCCCCCATTCCTCACTCTGATATCCCCATTCCTCACTCTGATATCCCCATTCCTCATTCTGATATCCCCATTCCTCATTCTGATATCCCCCATTCCTCACTCTGATATCCCCATTCCTCACTCTGATATCCCCATTCCTCACTCTGATATCCCCCATTCCTCACTCTGATATTCCCATTCCTCACTGATATCCCCCATTCCTCACTCTGATACCCCCCATTCCTCACTCTGATATCCCCCATTCCTCATTCTGATATCCCCCATTCCTCACTCTGATATCCCCATTCCTCACTCTGATATCCTCCATTCATCGCTCTGATGTCCCCCATTCCTGACTCTGTTATCCCTATTCCTCACTGATATCCCCATTCCTCACTCTGATATCCCCCATTCCTCACACTGATATCCCCCATTCCTCACTCTGATATCCCCATTCCTCACTCTGATATCCCCATTCCTCACTCTGATATACCCCATTGCTCACTCTGATATCCCCATTCCTCACTCTGATATCCCCATTCCTCACTCTGATATCCCCATTCCTCACTCTGATATCCCCCATTCCTCATTCTGATATCCCCATTCCTCACTCTGATATCCCCCATTCCTCACTCTGATACCCCCCATTCCTCACTCTGTTACCCCCATTCCTCACTCTGATATCCCCCATTCCTCACTCTGATATCCCCATTCCTCACTCTGATATCCCCATTCCTCACTGTGATATCACCCATTCCTCACTCTAATATCCCTATTCCTCACTCTGATATCCCCACTCCTCACTCTGATACCCCCATTCCTCACTCTGATATCCCCCATTCTTCACTCTGATAGCAGCACGGTAGCATTGTGGATAGCACAATCGCTTCACAGATCCAGGGTCCCAGGTTCGATTCCAGCTTGGGTCACTGTCTGTGCGGAGTCTGCACATTCTCCCCGTGTCTGTGTGGGTTTCCTCCGGGTGCTCCGGTTCCCTCCCACAGTCCAAAGATGTGCAGGTTAGGTGGATTGGCCATGACAAATTGCCCTTAGTGTCCAAAATTCCCCTCGTGTTGGGTGGGGTTACTGGATTATGGGGATAGGGTGGAGTTGTTGATCTTGGGTAGGGTGCTCTTTCCAAGAGCCGGTGCAGACTCGATGGGTTGAATAGCCTCCTTCTGCACTGTAAACTCTATGATAATCTATGATATCTCCATTCCTCACTCTGATATCCCATTCCTCACTCTGATATCCCCATTCCTCATTCTGATATCCCCCATTCCTCACTCTGATATCCCCATTCCTCACTCTGATATCCCCATTCCTCACTCTGATATCCTCATTCCTCACTCTGATATCCCCCATTCCTCACTCTGATGCCCCCCATTCCTCACTCTGCTATCCCCATTCCTCACTCTGATATCCCCATTCCTCATTCTCATATCCCCATTCCTCACTGATGTCCCCCATTCCTCACTCTGATATCCCCATTCCTCACTCTGATATCCCCCATTCCTCACACTGATATCACCCATTCCTCACTCTGATATCCCCATTCCTCACTCTGATATCCCCATTCCTCACTCTGATATCCCCCATTCCTCACTCAGATATCCCCATTCCTCACTCTGATATCCCCCATTCATCACTCTGATATCCCCCATTCCTCACGGATATCCCCAATTCCTCACTCTATCCCCATTCCTCACTCTGATATCCCCATTCCTCACTCTGATATCCGCCATTCCTCTCTGATATCCCCATTCCTCAGTCTGATATCCCCCATTCCTCACTCTGATACCCCCATTCCTCACTCTGATATCCCCCATTCCTCACTCTGATATCCCCCATTCCTCACTCCGATATCCCCCATTCCTCACTCTGATATCCCCCATTCCTCACTATAATGTCCCCATTCCTCACTCTGATATCCCCATTCCTCACTCTGATACCCCCATTCCTCACTCTGATATCCCCCATTCCTCACTCTGATACCCCCATTCCTCACTCTGATATCCCCATTCCTCACTCTTATATCCCCATTCCTCACTCTGATACCCCCATTCCTCACTCTGATATCCCCATTCCTCACTCTGATATCACCCATTCCTCACTCTGATACCCCCATTCCTCACTCTGATATCCCCCATTCCACACTCTGATATCCCCTATTCCTCACTGATATCCCCCATTCCTCACTCTGGTATCCCCCATTCCTCACTCTGATATCCCCCATTCCTCACTCTGATACCCCCATTCCTCACTCTGATATCCCCATTCCTCACTCTGATATCCCCATTCCTCACTCTGATATCCCCATTCCTCACTCTGATATCCCCCATTCCTCACTCTGATACCCCCATTCCTCATTCGGATATCCCCATTCCTCACTCTGATATCCCCCATTCCTCACTCTGATACCCCCCATTCCTCACTCTGATACCCCCATTCCTCTCTCTGATATCCCTATTCCTCACTCTGATATCCCCATTCCTCACTCTGATATCCCCATTCCTCATTCTGATATTCCCATTCCTCACTCTGATATCCCCCATTCCTCACACTGATATCCCCATTCCTCACTCAGATATCACCCATTCCTCACTCTGATACCCTCCATTCCTCACTCTGATATCCCCCATTCCTCACTCTGATATCCCCATTCCCACTCTGATATCCCGCATTCCTCACACTGATATCCCCCATTCCTCATTCAGATATCACCCATTCCTCACTCTGATACCCCCCATTCCTCACTCTGATATCCCCCATTCCTCACTCTGATATCCCCATTCCTCACTCTGATATCCCCATTCCTCACTCTGATATCCCCATTCCTCACTCTGATACCCCCCATTCCTCACTCTGATATCCCCCATTCCTCACTCTGATATCCCCATTCCTCACTCTGATATCCCCATTCCTCATTCTGATATCCCCTTTCCTCATTCTGATATCCCCCATTCCTCACTCTGATATCCCCATTCCTCACCCTGATATCCCCATTCCTCACTCTGATATCCCCCATTCCTCACTCTGATATTCCCATTCCTCACTGATGTCCCCCATTCCTCACTCTGATACCCCCCATTCCTCACTCTGATATCCCCCATTCCTCATTCTGATATCCCCAATTCCTCACTCTGATATCCCCATTCCTCACTCTGATATCCCCCATTCCTCACTGATATCTCCATTCCTCACTCTGATATCACCCATTCCTCACTCTGATACCCCCCATTCCTCACTCTGATATCCCCACTCCTCACTCTGATATCCCCCATTCCTCACTCTGATATCCCCCATTCCTCACCCTGATATCCCCCATTCCTCACTCTGATATCCCCATTCCTCACTCTGATATCCCCCATTCCTCACTCTGATATCCCCCATTCCTCACTCTGATACCCCCATTCCTCATTTGATATCCCCCATTCCTCACTCTGATATCCCCATTCCTCACTCTGATATCCCTATTCCTCACTCTGACACCCACCATTCCTCACTCTGATATCCCCATTCCTCACTCTGATATCCCCATTCCTCATTCTGATATCCCCATTCCTCATTCTGACATCCCCCATTCCTCACTCTGATATCCCCATTCCTCACTCTGATATCCCCATTCCTCACTCTGATATCCCCCATTCCTCACTCTGATATTCCCATTCCTCACTGATATCACCCATTCCTCACTCTGATACCCCCCATTCCTCACTCTGATATGCCCCATTCCTCACTCTTAAATCCCCATTCCTCACTCTGATATCCCCCATTCCTCACTGATATCTCCATTCCTCACTCTGATATCACCCATTCCTCACTCTGATACCCCCCATTCCTCACTCTGATATCCGCACTCATCACTCTGATACCCCCCATTCCTCGCTCTGATATCCCCCATTCTTCACTCTGATAGCAGCACGGTTGCATTGTGGATAGCACAATCGCTTCACAGCTCCAGGGTCCCAGGTTCGATTCCAGCTTGGGTCACTGTCTGTGCGGAGTCTGCACATTTCCCCTTGTCTGTGTGGGTTTCCTCCGGGTGCTCCGGTTCCCTCCCACAGTCCAAAGATATGCAGGTTAGGTGGATTGGCCATGAAATATTGCCCTTAGTGTCCAAAATTCCCCTCGTGTTGGGTGCGGTTACTGGATTCTGGTGATAGGGTGGAGTTGTTGATCTTGGGTAGGCTGCTCTTTCCATGAGCCGGTGCAGAATCGATGGGCTGAATGGCCTCCTTCTGCACTGTAAATTCAATAATCTATGATATCTCCATTCCTCACTCTGATATCCCCATTCCTCACTCTGATATCCCCATTCCTCATTCTGATATCCCCTTTCCTCATTCTGATATCCCCCATTCCTCACTCTGATATCCCCATTCCTCACCCTGATATCCCCATTCCTCACTCTGATATCCCCCATTCCTCACTCTGATATTCCCATTCCTCACTGATGTCCCCCATTCCTCACTCTGATACCCCCCATTCCTCACTCTGATATCCCCCATTCCTCATTCTGATATCCCCAATTCCTCACTCTGATATCCCCATTCCTCACTCTGATATCCCCCATTCCTCACTGATATCTCCATTCCTCACTCTGATATCACCCATTCCTCACTCTGATACCCCCCATTCCTCACTCTGATATCCCCACTCCTCACTCTGATATCCCCCATTCCTCACTCTGATATCCCCCATTCCTCACCCTGATATCCCCCATTCCTCACTCTGATATCCCCATTCCTCACTCTGATATCCCCCATTGCTCACTCTGATATCCCCCATTCCTCACTCTGATACCCCCATTCCTCATTTGATATCCCCCATTCCTCACTCTGATATCCCCATTCCTCACTCTGATATCCCTATTCCTCACTCTGACACCCACCATTCCTCACTCTGATATCCCCATTCCTCACTCTGATATCCCCATTCCTCATTCTGATATCCCCATTCCTCATTCTGACATCCCCCATTCCTCACTCTGATATCCCCATTCCTCACTCTGATATCCCCATTCCTCACTCTGATATCCCCCATTCCTCACTCTGATATTCCCATTCCTCACTGATATCACCCATTCCTCACTCTGATACCCCCCATTCCTCACTCTGATATCCCCCATTCCTCACTCTGATATCCCCATTCCTCACTCTGATATCCCCCATTCCTCACTGATATCTCCATTCCTCACTCTGATATCACCCATTCCTCACTCTGATACCCCCCATTCCTCACTCTGATATCCGCACTCATCACTCTGATACCCCCCATTCCTCGCTCTGATAGCCCCCATTCTTCACTCTGATAGCAGCACGGTTGCATTGTGGATAGCACAATCGCTTCACAGCTCCAGGGTCCCAGGTTCGATTCCAGCTTGGGTCACTGTCTGTGCGGAGTCTGCACATTTCCCCTTGTCTGTGTGGGTTTCCTCCGGGTGCTCCGGTTCCCTCCCACAGTCCAAAGATATGCAGGTTAGGTGGATTGGCCATGAAATATTGCCCTTAGTGTCCAAAATTCCCCTCGTGTTGGGTGCGGTTACTGGATTCTGGTGATAGGGTGGAGTTGTTGATCTTGGGTAGGCTGCTCTTTCCATGAGCCGGTGCAGAATCGATGGGCTGAATGGCCTCCTTCTGCACTGTAAATTCAATAATCTATGATATCTCCATTCCTCACTCTGATATCCCCATTCCTCACTCTGATATCTCCCATTCCTCACTCTGATATCCCCCATTCCTCACTCTGATATCCCCCATTCCTCACTCTGATATCCCCCATTCCTCACTCTGATATCCCCATTCCTCACTCTGATATCCCCCATTCCTCACTCTGATATCCCCATTCCTCACTCTGATATCCCCATTCATCACTCTGATATCTTCATTCCTCACTCTGATATCCCCCATTCCTCACTCTGATATCCCCCCATTCCTCACTCTGATATCCCCATTCCTCACTCTGATATCCCCCATTCCTCACTCTGATATCCCCCATTCCTCACTCTGATACCCCATTCCTCACTATGATACCCACCATTCCTCACTCTGATATCCCCATTCCTCACTCTGATATCCCCATTCCTCACTCTGATATCCCCATTCCTCACTCTGATACCCCCATTCCTCACTGATATACCCATTCCTCACTGATATCCCCATTCCTCACTCTGATATCCCCATTCCTCACTCTGATATCCCCATTCCTCACTCTGATATCCCCATTCCTCACTCTGATATCCCCATTCATCACTCTGATATCCCCATTCCTCACTCTGATATCCCACATTCCTCACTCTGATATCCCCATTCCTCACTCTGATATCCCCATTCCTCACTCTGATATCCCCCATTCCTCACTCTGATATCTCCATTCCTCACTCTGATATCCCCATTCCTCACTCTGATATCCTCCATTCCTCACTCTGATATCCCCATTCCTCACTCTGATATCCCCCATTCCTCACTCTGATACCCCCCATTCCTCACTCTGATATCGCCATTCCTCACTCTGATATCCCCCATTCCTCACTCTGATATCCCCATTCCTCACTCTGATACCCCCCATTCCTCACTCTGATATCCGTTCCACTCTGCTGGCAGACATTGATTGTCACCTGTTCGATACTGGCACTCGCACCATCTCCACTGATTCTTTTTTGTTGGAGGAAGCAGAGAAGATGATTCTGATGTTTGACCCGGCCCGGGGAGTGCTCAGTGCTGCCAAAGACAGACAATCTTTTCCACTTTCCGCACTGACTCAAACGCAAATGAGGTGAATTATGCAGCAAGGTACCGAATCCCTCCCCAGGAGACTGTTCTCCCAAGGTCTACTTTTAACCCTGACTCCACCTCTCAATCAATCTGAATGTGGGAAGATTTATTTGTGAAAACTGTTCGGGGTTTTATTGATCATCAAACAATGACCAAAACCCAGGTGGAAGGACATGATAATGTGTTTGTTAAACTGCACATCAGCAAACACAGGAGGCACGCTGTGTTAATCCTCCTCTTGTTCCTTTGTCAAATAGTTTAAATTGTAAACTCCAGAAATGATTGTTTATTTTAGAGATAAATCCTTTGATTTATCTTGTGGCCGACGCTTATTTATTCCGTTAATCCCAGATAAAAAGTGGGCAAGAACTTGTTCGTCAGGCTTTGTCCGTCAGTCAGGCAGCACACAGTGAGGGAATTGGAGCAGATATCGCTGCCCTTCTTTTTTTAAATTCTTTTATGGGATGTGGCCGTCTCTGGCTGGGCCATTTGTTGCTTGTCCCTAAATGCCCCTTGAACGGAGAAGCTTTCTCAACCATTTCAGGGGGCAGTTAAGAATCAACCACATTACTGTGGGGACTGGAGTCAGGTGTAGGTCAGACTGGGTAAGGACAGCAGATCTCCTTCCCCAAAGGACCTTTGTAAACCAGATGGGTTTATTTAACGACAATCAACAATTGTTTCATGGTCACTTTTCACCCCAGGGCCGGGATTCTCCCCTACCCGGCGGGGCGGGGGGTCCCGGCGTGTTGGAGTGGCGTGAACCACTCCGGCGTCGGGCCGCCCCAAAGGTGCAGACGTCTCCGCACCTTTAGGGGCCAAGCCCTCACATTAAGGGGCTAGGCCCACGCTGGAGTGGTTCCCGCTCCGCCAGCTGGCGTGAACGGCCTTTGGCGCCATGCCAGCCGGGGCCGAAAGAACTTCGCCGGCCGGCGTAAGTCCGCGCATGCGCCGGAAGGTCAGCGGCTGCTGACGTCATGCCGGTGTAGGCACAGGGGAGGGCGTCTCTTACGCCTCCGCCATGGTGAGCCCCGATGGCGGGCCAGGGCACTGTGGGGGCACCCCCCGGGGTCAGATCGCCCTGCGCCCCCCCCCCCCCCAGGTCCCCGGCACCCGCCCGCGCCGCCAATCCCGCCGCTAAAGTAGGTGGTTTAATCCACGCCGGCGGGAGAAGCTTGTCAGCGGTGGGACTTCGGCCCATTGCGGGCCGGGGAATCGCCGCGGGGGGCCCGCCGACCGACGCGGCGCGATACCCGCCCCCTCCGAATCTCGGGTGGCGGAGAATTCGGGACACAGCGGGGGCGGGGTTGATGCCGGCCCCGGGCGTTTCTCCAATCCGGCGGGGGGGCCGGAGAAACCCGCCCCAGATCTTTTTAAAATTGAATTCAAATTTCACCCTCTGCCGTGGTGCGATTCGAACCGGGGTCCACAGCATATTACCCTTGGTCTCTGGATTATAGTCTAGTGTTACTACCATTATGTCCTCCTCAAGGTCAATTAGGGTTGGGTCATAAATGCTGGTCCAGCCAGCGGTCGCCACATCCCATGGATGAAGAAACAATAACCATTGTTTGAATGAGATGTACAGGTTAATTTGTGTTCAGCCGTCACTTACCTGACTAGGTAAGGTGGTTGTGTCTTCGCCGCTTGAACCCAGTTTTGAATACAGCCCAAGGGTTGGTTGAAAATTCCTCACTGTCCACACACATACCACAAACGCAACAACTGTGAGGAAGCTGGGCAGGAAAGAGGTCGGAGGAGCCGTGTGGCTCCATTCCATTTCCGTTGCTAAAAATCCAAATATTGTCCCAATGCTTCCTGAAGGATGGGTCCAGGCAAGCTGCCAAGCAACTCTCCAAGGGCTGGCACGGCGGCACAGTGGTTAGCACTGCTGCCTCATAGTGCCAGGGACCCGGTTTCAATTCCGACCTTGGATCAGGGTCTCTGTGGAGTTTGCACATTCTCCTTGTGTCTACGTGGGTTTCCTCCGGGTGCTCCAGTTTCCTCCCACAGTCTAAAGATGTGAGGTTAGGTGGGGTTACGGGGATAGGGGGTGGGGGGGCTGACCGAGGTGAGGTGCTCTTTCAGAATGTCGGTACAGACCCGATGGGCCAAATGACCTCCTTCTGCACTGCTGGGTTCCTATCGTTCTATGGATTCTAAGTAGTTCCACCTGTCCATTGTGGAAACATTTGTGCAGAAAAACACCACTGACCACAAGTCCATCTGGCAGTGGTATGCACGCAACATCCTAAAGACCCGACGGGAAAAGGAGATGGGCGGATACTGTCGGATGGTTCCCTGAGCAGACTGTCAAAGCCATTTGGCAGAATGTCTAACCACCAGAACTTTCAAACAAGCACCAAGACTGAGTTTGGCTGGTGGTGAGGAAAAACCCTCCCCTTCAGATGATTCTTGCACTCCGCACATTGCCCTCGAGGGGAATTGCCTGTGGTGGGGAAGAGACTGCTGTCCACCTCCTTGTGGGATGTGCCTTTGCAATGAAGGACTGGAGAGAGATGAGGTGTTTTTTTTTGTTGAGGTTCATCACAAGCAGTTCCCCGATGCAGGACTCTGTGCTCCACAGATTGTTCCCAGGGACACACACCGAGACAAACTTCAGCTGTTGCTGGGTGGTCGTCAACTCAGTGAAAGATGCTCTTAGGTCCGACCGAAGCTTGTTGATCTTCCAGTGCGAAGAATTGTCCTTGACCGAGTATTTCGCGTTTCAGGCTGGCACATTCCAAAGCCCAGGACTACGTCCTGAGGGAGGTACTAAAGCTTGGGGCAGGCACCACAGAGGCGCAATGGGGGAAGGTTGCTGTTTAAGACCTTCAACCCAGAGTGAACTGAGAGGCTGGGAATTGTATAGAGCCACTCAGGCCGTGTGACTCTCATTGAATGTAAACAGTGAATATTACATGTATCACAATTGTATTGAAGGACCTCAGAGTGCAACTTGATCAAGGTGGACAACTTAAATACCTTTGCACCATTTGTAATGACCATTTTGAAATGTCCGTGATGTTCTTTTGACTGTATTGAATGAAGTGCCTCAGGGTGCAACATGATCTCGCTTTGATCGAGGCATTCAAAAGTGAATTGTTATCTGAAAAGATAGAACGTGCAAGATTACGGGGATAAGGCAGGGGAATGGGGCTAGGTAAAATGTTCTTTCAGAGAGCCAGTGTAGTCTCGATGGACCGATTAGTCGCCTTCTGTGATGTGTAACATTTAAATATTACTGCACGGTGACGGCCATTTTGAAATCCTTTGTTATGTTCTGTCAAGTATTTTGTCATTAAAATATATGTTTGGAAAAATAAAGATTCCGCCAACGCCTTCAGCAGAGCTGTGCCCAACTTTGGGTTGTGCGCAGTTAGCTGTGGGCAACAATCTTGCCCGTCAGCCCAAGTGTTTGTGGTCTGGAACCAAAAATCAAAGCTGACGTCTTCAAACGGTGCGGAGGGAGCACTGCACTGTCAGAGGCACTGGCTTGTGACAGTAAACTAAGCATCTGTCAACTGTGGCACAACTCAAAGAAAACCAGTTTTCCCTTGTGTCCTGGTAAATATTTATCCCTCAATCAATGTTTGTTTGAATAGATTATTTTGGTGGCGCACTGCTGCTGAACGCAAACACATTCCAGGACGACCCATTTCAAAAATACCACACTGATCATAAAGACCTTCGGGATGTATTCAGGCGCTCTATAAATTCCAAATCGCTCTTTATCCCTAGGACAATTGGCATCTTTCTCAGACTGCCGATTTTAGTCCCCATTAATGCCAAAACCAGGTCAGTTTCATGCTGCGAACCTGCTCTAGCCGGCAATTGGGTCAAGGCTGCTCAAACTCATTTAACACAGGACTCTGGCAGAGATTAAGAACAAAATGCTGCGGATGCTGGAAATCCGAAATTACAACCAAAACTACGGGAAATCCTCAGCAGGTCTGGCAGCATCTGTGGAGCGAGAACGGAGTTAATGTTTCACGTCTCTTCCTCGGTTGTATAGGGCACTGGTGCAACCAGACCTGGAGTACCAGGCCATTTTGGTCTCCTTATTTAAGAAAGGATGTAAAAAGTTCAGAAAAGGTTCCTGGAATGGACGGTTTAATGACCAGGAAGCCAACGGTAGAAAGGACAAAGGATTTATTTACATGAACATAAAGTCGGACGGCACGGTACCGCAGTGGCTAGCACTGTTGCCTCACAGCGGTGAGGATCCGGGTTCGATTCCGGTCCCGGTCCGTGTGTGGTTTGTACAATCTCCCCATGTCTGCGTGGGTTCCACCCCCACAGCCCAAAAGATGTGCAGGATTGGCCATGCTAAATTTCCCCTTAATTGGAATTTTTTTTAAAGTAACATAAAGTCTGCCCACAGCATTAACTGTTTACACTTCACAATCTCCTTTGGGACAACCAACATGCCGGTCCCTAGTCAGGCCGGCTTTTATGCTCGATCTTGCGAGTCTCAGCTGAGTGGGCCTGCGCCCCCTACTGTGGAGGTGTGTACTCCACAGGTCCCAGGGGGAGATCAATTACGGTTTCCCCGTGGGCCTTGTGGGGGTTACTACAGGCGGGTTATTTTATGAGGAAAGGTTGGAGGGGTTAGGTTTGTGTCCACTGGAGTTCAGAAGAGTAAGAGGCAACTTGATCGAAACCTTTAAAGTTCTGAGGGGGTATTGACAGGATGGATGTGGAGAGGATTTTCCTCTTGTGGGAGGATATAGAACTAGGGGTCACTGTTTAAAAATAAAGGACAGTAAGAGGTCTTACAATACCAGGTTAACGTCCAACATGTTTGTTTCAAACACGATCTTTCGGAGCATAAATAAATTCACCTTAGGAAGGAGCTGCGCTCCGAAAGCTAATTTTTGAAACAAACATGTTGGACTTTAACCTGGTGCTGTAAGACTTCTTACTGTGCTCACCCCAGTCCAACGCCGACATCTCCACATCATAAAAATAAAGGGTCATCATTTTAAGAGGAGTCAATTTTCTCAGAGGGTCGATGAAACTTTGGAACTCTCTTCCTCAAAAAGCAGTGGGAGCAAAATCTTTGAATATTTTTAAGGCAGAGCTGGATAGATTCTTGATTAACAAGGGGGTGAAAGGTCATTGGGGGTCAGCAGGAATGTGGGGTTGAGGTCACAATCAGATCAGCCATGATTTTATTGAATGGCGGAGGAGATACGAGGGGATGAGTGGCCTACTTCTGCCATTCACTTGTATGTTTCTCTGCTCATATGTCTATGATGCTCATTCCAAGAAGGGACGTTGCTCCTGGATTCCTGGACAATGATTTATCCTTCAGTCAATATCACAAAAAACAGACTCTTGGGTCATTGTCACATTTCTGCTGGATCTTGTTGTGTATGAATCGGCTGCCACACTTCCTTCATTACAAGGGGCAGCACGGTGGCATGGTGGTTAGCATCAATGCTTCACAGCTCCAGGGTCCCAGGTTCGATTCCCGGCTGGGTCACTGTCTGTGTGGAGTCTGTACGTCCTCCCCGTGTGTGCGTGGGTTTCCTCCGGGTGCTCCGGTTTCCTCCCACAGTCCAAAGATGTGCGGGTTAGGTGGATTGGCCAGGCTAAATTGCCCATAGTGTCCTAAAAAATAAGGTTAATGGGGGGGTTGTTGGGTTACGTGGATACGTGGGCTTGAGTGGGGTGATCATTGCTCGGCACAACATCGAGGGCCGAAGGGCCTGTTCTGTGCTGTACTGTTCTTATTCTAATTCTAACAATATTGAGTATAATTCATTGGTAGTAAAGCACTTTGAGATGTCCAGAGGGCAGCACGGTCGCACAATGGTTGGCATTGCTGCCTCACAGCGCCAGGCTTGGGCGACTGCGCCGAGTTTGCACGTTCTCCCCGTGTCTGCGTGGGTTTCCTCCGGGTGCTCCGGTTTCCTCCCACAGTCCAAAGACGTGCAGGTTAGGTGGAATGGCCATGCTAATTTGAGTCCAAAAGCTTGGGTGGGGTTACTACGTTATGGAGATAGGGTGGAGGTGGGGGCCTAGGTAGGGTGCTCTTTCCAAGTGTCGGAAAGACCTGATGGGCCAAATGGCCTCCTTCCGCACTGTAGGGATTCTATGATTGCCATGTTAATGCAGGTTTTTCTATTTTTGTTTACTCCTATGACAAGCGACCAGTTGGTCTTTTGTCCATCCTCTTTATTCCCACCCTCACCTCCCATATTTCAGTGGATTTGAGGCTTTCTCAATTTAAATTTCTGGTGCTATTTAATAATTACTGCTGCCTCAGACAGTCGTTTTTTCTAACACCCAGCTGATGCCTGAGTTCGGTGTGCTGGCTGTATAATTTGCTTCTTTCAGTTGAAAACTATAATTACTGTCTACCCCGTGATATCCATTGTAACCCGTCAAAGAATTCAAATGCAATCCTGCGCTGAAAGAAAAATAGCAGGGGAAGATTGCCTTTTTAAAAAAAAAAATGCCTGATCTCTCTCAGAATTCGAACTCCTCTTTGAAATCGTTTCAGGATCTCCAGGGGCCGGACATTTACCACAGCTAAAGACTGGGTGGGCCATCAGCGTCTACCCACTCCAACCCCCGATCAACGGCACCTTCTTCCACCCTGGATGTGACACGGCGCAATTACCTGCCAACTAGGTCACTGGGAACGTGTGAAATAGCAGCAGGAGCAGGGCAGCGCGGTAGCGCATGTGGATAGCGCTGTGGCTTCACAGCTCCAGGGTCCCAGGTTCGATTCCCCGCTGGGTCGCTGTCTCTGCGGAGTCTGTACGTTCTCCCCGTGTCTGCGTGGGTTTCCTCCGGGTGCTCCGGTTTCCTCCCGCAGTCCAAAGATGTGCAGGTTAGGTGGATTGGCCATGCTAAATTGCACTTAGTGTCCAAAAAAGGTTAGGAGGGGTTATTGGGTTATGGGGTTAGGGTGGAAGTGAGGGCTAAAGTGGGTCGGTGCAGACTCGAAGGGCCGAATGGCCTCCTTCTGCACCGTATGTTCTATGTATGTATGTATCTATGTATGTAAATCGGCCACTTGGCCCATCGAGCCTGCTCCACCCATTCAAAACTGACCTTGAGCTTCAATGACATTTCCCTGCCTGTTCCCCGTAATTCCCCCGAGAGACTAAAAATCTGTCTATCCTCTCCTTCAGTGGATTCAATGCTGGAGCACCCACAACCCTCTGGGGTAGAGAATTTCACAACCCGTTGGGTGAAGTAATTTCTCCTCGTCTCGGTCCCAGATAATCAAGCCCTCGCCTGTGAATGTGTCCCTGTGTTTTAGATTCCACAACCAGTGGGAAAAGAATCTGACCCCGTCAAGCCCCTTCAGAAGTTTACCTTTTATTCTTCTAAACTCCAGAGAAAAATGTCCAATTTACTCAACCTCCCATCATAAGGCAAACCCCCTCATCTCAGGAACCAATTTAGTGAACCTGTACTGTGCCTCCTCCAATTGCAGGCACATCCTTCTGCAATGTGGATACCAAAAATGCACACACTATTCCAGATGGCAGTCCCAGCACTGAACTTTACACTGACTGGGAACGGTCACCAAATTGCCGGGGGGGGGGGAGGCTCCTTACCAGCCTGATATGGTGGAAAATCACGTAGCTTACTCCTCACTCCCTATCGTAAATCACAATGTCGGCACATGAACCTCCGCTGTCACGTCTGTCAATGCGCCAGAGAACACCGACCACATTTGTGATCCTTATAACCTCGCTGAGCTGGAGTGTGCCGAGTCAATGGCAAGAATGGTTTTGATGGTTCAAATATGGTACCAACCTCTCAACCTTCACAAAAACCTGGCTAGGAATCAGCTTGAGTGTTCAATTCTGAGCATCACACTTTTGGGAAAGGATTTAAAGGATTCAGGAAAAAGGTGCAGAGGAGGTTTACTTGAACCGTTTCAGGGATGCAGGACTTCAGTTATGTGGCAGGATTGGAGGAGCTGGGCTTGGTCATCCCAGAGAAACAACAATAACTTACATCTTCATAGAGCCTTTCACAGTAGTGAAGTGACCCCCGAGCAGGAGTGTTATCAGGTAGAGTTAGACACTGAAACAGGGAGGTGGACTTTAGGGAAAATGCCCAAAACTTGGTTAGGAAGAGAACGGTAGGAAAGAGAGGGAGAGAGACATGATTTAGAGAAGGTTAAGAGGAGAGGTTGATCAAAATCACGGCAGAAGGGTCGATAACCACAGATCACGGATTTAAAGTGGCCAGCAGCAGAACTAGAGATGGTTGACAGGAGGAAACAATTCTCAACACGGCGCGAATGCCCTGCCCGAAGGGGAGTGGAAGCAAATTCAGGAGCAACTTTCAAGAGAAAATTGGGAAAAATACTGGAAGATAAATATGTACGAAGCCAATGGCCCACCTGTTTCCCCTGCCCCAGCACAATGCAAAAGAGATCAGGGGAATCCTTCCCTGCTTCTTGGGACAATATTTATCCCACAACCGACATCGCTCAAGCAGATGGTCTGTTCATTGTGTTTGTGGGATCTTGCTGTGTACAAATTGGCTGCCATGTTTCCCTACATTAACTACCCGGCACTGGAACGAGCTTTGGGACATCTCAAGTTACAATAAATGCAAATCTCTCTTTATGTTTCCTACGAGGGCGCAAGTTCTCCTTCGGCCCTGGCCGGGGAGAGAAACCGATGGGCCCTGGTGCTGCTCTCACTTCCAGGTTCCTTTCCCAGCCTACCCCTCCACTGGAACTCACCCCCCCCCCCCAGATCCCCCCCCCCCCCCCCCCCAAATCAGGCAAGTTATTTCTTTCCCCCTTTCAGAATTCACCAAATGATCACTAAACGGTTTTAGTAAGTTGATAGCGCCCACTGTTGGTACCTGGTTACATATATTGCCCGATATATATACAGCAAGGATCATTAATATTAAGAGCTGCAATGATCTCATGCAGTGTTGGTTTGAGCGCGCCCTCTAGGTGATCCCATCGTGACTATTCAACAAACCAGAGAGTACAAATATTAACTTTCCTGGCATCGTTTGATATTGTTAATTTGACAGGAAACTATCCCATTAGCTATTTATAACGCTGTGCACATGATCACACTGATTTCAGTGACTGTCTCGTTTACATGTTCTGTCCATTGCACCGTACGCGGTGACAGCAAATTCATAAAATACTGCAGAAGTTGGCGTTCGGAAATAAAACAATACAGCTGCGAAAATTCAGGAAGTCAGTCAGCACCCGTGGAGAGAGAACAATAGGCGGGATTTTCCGGACACCGCCCCCCCCCCCCCCCCCCCCCCCCCCCGCTCACCCCGCAACCTCCCAAGTGTGTGTTTTCCGGCAGTGGAGGCAACTCGCCATTGGCTGCCAACGGGAACTTCCTGTCCCGTCGATGTCTACCCCGTTTTCCATGGTTCATGCGTCTGGCCGCCGGGAACCCGCCATGAGGGCGGGGAAGGGGTGTTCGGTGGCACTTAGGCGGGGGGGGGGGGGCTGAAAAGTCCCGCCCACTGTTCAGGTTTCAGGTCGACGAACGTCCAGCGGTAAACTCATATTTCAAAGAACAATGCAATACCGGTTTGCAAGAGAAATGCCATATTTTGTTGCATATATTTTGACTATCTGCTCTGTATGGAGAAACAAGACATGCTGCAGTCCACACTGTTTCATTGTTGGAGAGTTGGAGAAGGGAAAGAGGGAGGGAGGGAAAGAAGGAGAGGTGGAGAAGGGAGGACCCATTCACATGCCGCTTGAGCTCCCCCCCCCCCCCCCAACCTTTTCCTTGCCTCTCCAGCCACCTCGGCAAAGTAGCACTGTGTCCCAACTCCAAAGACTTTGTTGCGTCTGCACCTCCCCCTCTCATGAATCCGAAGACAAAGATAGTTTGGGGAGTGCAGAGGAGAGCAGTAGCCCCAGCATTGCCCACCAGGGGCCAGATACTGGCTTGGGTTCAGGGCTCCAACCGGGCAACCTCTCCTGAACTGCTCCAGCCCCATTTCAGCTACACATGTCACCGTTTGTAATAGCTCACAGAATCACCAAAGAGTTACAGTGCAGAAGGAGGCCATTTGGCCTATCATGTCTGCATTGGCTCTCCAAATGGTCATCGTGACTGAGTGCCAGTCCCCTGCCTTTTATCCAACCCGCCACATTGTCACTATTCATATAGTAATCATCTAATGCCCTTTTCAATGCTTCGATTGAACCTGCCTCCATCACTCTAGGAAATGAATTCCAGGCCACCAATCACTCATGTTAAAAAGTTATTTCCCACATCGCATTTGCTTCTTTTGCAAATCAATTTAAATCTGTGCCGTCTCGTTATTGATCCTTTTACGAGTGGCAAAAGTTTCTCGCTGTCTACCCTGTCCAGACTTCTCATGGTTTTGAACATCTCCATTAAATCTCCTCTTAGCCTGCTTCTCTCCAAGGAGAACTGTCCCAACCTCTCCAATCTATCCTCAGAACTGAAGTTTCTCATTCCTGGACCATTCTTGTAAACCTCTTCTGCACCCTGTCCAATGTGTTCATATCCTTCCGAGAGTGTGTTGCCCAGATCTGGACACAGTACAGGTCCTGGGTGGTCGCTTTTCAACTGTAGTCAGTACCTGGGTTAGATCAACACTTCACCCGACATATCTCCGTTCATGTTGTGATATTTGATGCACTCGATCAGGGAGAGATCTTTAAGGGCAGCACTGCAGCATAGTGGTTAGCACAATTTCTTCATAGCTCCAGGGTCCCAGGTTCAATTCCCAGCTTGGGTCACTGTCTGTGCAGAGTCTGCACGTCCTCCCCGTGTGTGCGTGGGTTTCCTCCAGGTGCTCCGGTTTCCTCCCACAGTCCAAAGATGTGTGGGTTAGGTGGATTGGCCATGGTAAATTGCCCTTATTGTCCAAAATTGCCCCCAGTGTTGGGTGGGGTTACTGGGTTATGCGGATTTGGGCCTGGGTAGGGTGCTCTTTCCAAGAGCCGGTGCAGACTCGATGGGCCGAATGGCCTCCTTCTGTGCTGTAAATTCTATGATTCTAAAACAGCCATTAAAGTCCGCAGAAATTGAGGACAACCCAGGTTCGGCCTTTACGAGCTCCACTATAGCAGCTTGAGATACTCCCAAGATCTGTTGGGCCATGGACTCTCTCCCCTCTTCATTCTTGTGGGTTGCACTGATGAGAATTCAGCAGCATCGTAGCCTTGTGTATGGGCCCAAGATTGCTGGGCCACCACTCTGTCACCAGAGGTCAGAGGTCTGCCAGCTACCTACATCCAAACAAAAACCTAGGGATGGGATTGTTCTAATATTCAAACCAGATATTGGGCGGGATTCTCCGGTCCACCAGTCACGGGTTTCTCGGTCGTGCGCCGCTCACCGGTGGCGGGATTCTATCTTCCCGCCGATTGTCATTGGGATTTCCCATTTTAACCGCCCCAAGCCACAGCAAAAATTGCCAGCGGGGGTGCCCTGCTGGCGGGAAAAGTGAATCGCAACAATCGGAGAGTTCCAACCATTGACTCCAGTGTGTCGGCGAGCAATTTGGAGCCAGGGCAGGGCCTGGGAGCCTCGAACACCTGAGCAAAGTAGCAGCCATTTAAGACAGAGTTAAGGGTTTATTTTCCTTGGAGAGTGTTGCAAGACTTTGGAATTATCTTCCTCGATAGGTGGTTAGGGCGGAGTCTTTGACTCTCTTATGGACGGGAGTAGATAGATACTTGAGCAACAAGAAAGGCTATGTAGGCGGAATGTGGAACTGAAGTTGAAGCTAGATCAGTCGTGATCTTATTGCATGGCAGGGCAGGCTTGAGTGGCCTACAACTCCTCATTCATTTGTTCCAATGTAGTGTTATTTCTTCATCAAAATGCAATAAGGTATACCTCATATAAATAAGATGCAGAGAATCAAGTCTAGTTACTTACAGAATTGCTGGACTTCAGCATGGCTGATGGGGTGTTATGGGCCAGGGTTTAGAAAGTATATCATGGAGTTCACCTGACCTATAACTGTTTATCGAATTTGATTACGATGCGCACAAGGGCCTGCCTTTCAGATGTTATTCAACAGAGTAATTTAAGCACTTTTAATCAAAAACAAAGTTTATTCTACGAGTTTAGTTAACATTTTTATAAACACACACAGTAAGCATTTTTTATCAACTACCAACAAGAATACCGCACAAAGTTACAGTACTCTATATATAACCCTTAATAAATTCCCATTTAGTTGTTCCAATTTAATGACAAGATCCCATAAACCAGAAAACCCTTATCAAAGGGGTGGCCCAGCACATAGCACAACACCTGGTTTGGATGCTCCCGTTTCTTTTCCAAAACAGCAGGCTTCCCAAAAACAATTATTTATTTTCAAGTTATCAAGCAGTCTGGAAAAAGCTTTTAAAATGCAGATAGAGAAAAAAACCTTCTTTCAACGTGTGCAGAACAAAACCAGTTCAAACTCAAAGCGAAAGTAAAACCAACTCCCAGAGCCACAGCCCAGCTCCACCCACACAATGACATTACTGAAGCCATCTGATAAGACAAAAATATTTCTTAAAGGGACACTCCCCTGACAGGGGAATGGACCAATCATTTCCACTCTGGCCAGATGATGTCGCCTATCATCTCTACTTGGAGCCTTGAATATTGAGCGTCCGGGCACACGTACGCAGAGATCAATAAAGACATCTTCCCTTGTTGGCAGAAAATCAAAGCAGAAACCCACCACATCGACAGGCAAAAGCCCACCATTAGTCTTTCAGCAATGTGCCATGGTACTGGCTGAAGACTCAGAGAAGAGGTTGGGAGGTGAAGGACCCTGAGACACAAGCACGAGATAGCATCCTCGAGGGACTAGACGGTGGGAATGACTTTGAGACTCAGAAGAGAGGTTGGAAAGTGGCGGGCCTTCGGGAGATGGGAGGTAAAGTAAACGCAAAGGCACTTACCTCATAGTCCAGCGGCCTCGAGAAGGAGGCAGCGCCCAGGTCTAACAACATACTTACAGATGTCACAAGCAGGTAGGCAAGAAAGGGAGGGACTGGAGAATCCGGCACTTCCCACTGATTGCCGGTGTACAGACGAACAATAATCATTCTCTGAGTAACCAGACAATTGGGATGGACTAAATGCCTGATTGGCTGCATGAGACAGTCCAAAATGACAGACTACTCGACCAGTGACCCTAACCTAGACCCTGAGATATGGTGATTGGCAGCAGCCCTCTTTCCCGGGGCTGGTTTGTATCATCTGCAGCCCCCCCCCCCTCTCTCTCCCGGGGCCTGGCATAGGCACCATCAGTCCCCCTCCCTCCCAGGGCCTGGGATAGGTACCATCAGTCCCCCTCTCTCCCGGGGCCTGGTATAGGTACCATCAGTCCCCCTCCCTCCCAGGGCCTGGGATAGGTACCATCAGTCCCCCTCTCTCCCGGGGCCTGGGATAGGTACCATCAGCCCCCCTCTCTCCCGGGGCCTGGTATAGGTACCATCAGCCCCCCTCTCTCCCGGGGCCTGGTATAGGCACCATCAGCACCCCTCTCTCCCGGGGCCTGGTATACGTACCATCAGGCCCACTCTCTCCCGGGGCCTGGTATAGGCACCAACAGCCCCCCTCTCTCCCGGGGCCTGGTATAGGTACCATCAGCCCCCCTCTCTCCCGGGGCCTGTTATAGATGCCATCAGCCCCCCTCTCTCCCGGGGCCTGGTATAGCCACCATCAGCCCCCCTCTCTCCCGGGGCCTGGTATAGGTACCATCAGCCCCCCCCTCTCTCCCAGGGCCTGGTATAGGCAGCATCAGCCCCCCTCTCTCCCAGGGCCTGGTATAGGCAGCATCAGCCCCCCTCTCTCCCAGGGCCTGGTATAGGTACCATCAGCCCCCCCCTCTCTCCCAGGGCCTGGTATAGGTACCATCAGCCCCCCTCTCTCCCAGGGCCTGGTATCAGCACCATCAGCCCCCCTCTCTCCCGGGGCCTGGTATCGGCACCATCAGCCCCCCTCTCTCCCAGGGCCTGGTATAGACACCATCAGCCCCCCTCTCTCCCGGGGCCTGGTATAGGTACCATCAGCCCCCCTCTCTCCCGGGCCTGGTATAGGCACCATCGGCCCCCCTCTCTCCCAGGGCCTGGTATAGGTACCATCAGCCCCCCTCTCTCCCGGGGCCTGGTATAGGTACCATCAGCCCCCCTCTCTCCCGGGCCTGGTATAGGCACCATCGGCCCCCCTCTCTCCCAGGGCCTGGTATAGGTACCATCAGCCCCCCTCTCTCCCGGGGCCTGGGATAGGTACCATCAGCCCCCCTCTCTCCCGGGGCCTGGGATAGGCACCATCAGCACCCCTCTCTCCCGGGGCCTGGGATAGGTACCATCAGCCCCCCTCTCTCCCGGTGGCCTGGGATAGGTACGATCAGTGATCTACAAAAGAAGATAAACAAATTCACCAAAAATGCCTGACCTCTCAGAATGTAATTAAAAATGGCTAAACTACAAAGGTCACCAAGTAATTTCATTGAGATAAAGTACACAATAACCAGAATCATTAAAATCCTAATTGGAGTTGAAGCCAACTGTTGAATATTTATGAAATCTAACCTTGTTATGGCCAAGACAGCAGCAACAAAGCTTACCAAATAACTCACATTAATTTAACTTTTGCAAAACAAAATTAAAAATAGGGGGGTCACACAGTAAATTGATGGCAACCACCTGAAGATCGATGAGTCCATGATTTGTGGTTTAGATTTTATGTATTAACTGTGAGAGGGAAATGACACTCTGAAATTAACTTGCAGCCACTTCACCATCAGATGCTGAAAATATTAAAGTGATACAGCCACTAACAAATATGATAATACGTTAATGCTCCAACCCCCATCCTTTTGTCTGTCTTTCTATTCCATTGCTCTGTATTTTTTCATCGTTGGTTCTTCTGAGTTCTATTGATTCCTCTCTAATCTTTCACTGGATCTCTCCTTCCATCTCCACTCCTTCAGTATCTCTATCACTCCATCTCCACTCCTTCAGTATCTCTATACCTCCATCTCCTCTCCTTCAGTGTCTCTATCACTCCATCTCTATTCCTTTAGTGTCACTATCCCTCCATCTCCACTCCTTCAGTCTCTATTCCTACCATCTCTACCCCTTCGGTGACGCTATCCTCCATCCCCACTCCTTCAGTGTCTCTACCTCTCCATCTCCACTCCCTCCATCTTCATTCCTTATGTGCATCCATCCTTCCATTTCCAATCCTTCCATCTCTACCTCTTCAATGTCTATCTCTCTATCTCCATTACTTCAGTGTTTCTATCTATAATCCTTCAACTGTCACTATTCCTCTATCTCCAACCCTTCAGTGTCTCTATCCCTTCATCTCCAATCTCTCAATGTATCTAGACCTATATCTCTAATCCTCCTCCGTGTTTATCTGTCTATTTCCAATGATGTGTGCCAGCTCCATCACCAACCTTTCATCGCAACTACTGATATGACTCTGCTATTTGATTTTGAAGAGATTATTGTCGATACTTTGGTGCATGTCTAAGTACTGACGTAAGCTGAGGCATAATGCTGATTAAATATCCTGCGGGCGACCATTGACCAGAAATTGAACTGGATTAGCCATATAAATACTGTGCAGGTCGGAAGCTAGGCAAGTAATTCACCTCCTGATTTCCCAAAGCTTGTCCACCATCAACAAGGCACAGGTCAGGAGTGCGCTCCCCATTTGTCTGGATGAGCTCAACTCCAACAACGCTCAAGAAGCTCAACACCATCCAGGACAAAGCAGCCCCGCTTGATTGGCGTCCCTTCCACAAACATTCACTCCCTCCACCTCCGACGGACAGTGTCAGCCGTGTGCACCATCGACAAGATTCACTGCAGGAACTCACCGAGGTTCCTCAGGCAGCACCTTCCAAACCCACGGCCACCACCATCTAGAAGGACAAGAGCAGCAGATACCTGGGATCACCCCCACCTGGAGCTTCCCCTCCAAGTCACTCCCCATCCTGACTGGGAAATATATCGGCCGTTCCTTCAGTGTGGCCGGGTCCAAATCCTGGAGCTCCCTCCCTAACAGCACGGTGGGTGTACCTACACCTCAGGGAGTGCAGCAGGTTCAAGAAGGCAGCTCAGCACCATCTTGTCAAGGGGCAATTAGGGATGGATAACAAATACTGGCCAAGCCACATCCAATAAATCAATTTAAAAAATCATTCACATGTAAACACTGGGGTAGTTCATCAAGTGTATTTTACACATGTTTGATGAAATCTTTGGACAACTTTATTTCAAAATATTTTCTCGGAGTTGATGACCGGAATTCTCCAGCTGTTAGAATTCTCTCTTCCTGCTCGCCATGCACCCCTGCGTGCAGGTTCCCTGCAGTGGCTTCAATGGGAAATCCCATTGACAAGCAGCGGGAATAGAAAATCCTGCCGTCAGGGAATGGCATCCTGCCAAGAAACACGTGGCTGGGGAACCGGAGAATCCAGCCCGGCTTCAAAATTGCTGTAAAATATCTGGCGTACGTCATGGAAATCTCGGCCAAGAATTTCAACACCACTGGATCACGCTGGTTAAATTACCTGCCTCTGGCCTGAGATTTACTGTGACCACAATCCCCTCTTTTCAACCAGGAGGGCTAATTGCTCGGGAATCCTGTCAATTCCTTCCTGAAATTGTTTGAGATACTCTGATATAGGGGCAGACAGAACACTGTCTCACCAATGGAATCTGGCCACTCAACTAATCTGGACTTCTTTCTATCTATCCAAGTATCTACGATACCCTAGAATTGCTACGGCACAGAGGGAGGCCATTCAGCCCATCGTGTCTGTGGCGGCTCTCCATAGGAGTACCTCAGCTCGTGCCACCTTCCACGTTCTTTCTTTGCATGTAATGATCCAGTTCCGTCCTTGGATGCCTGGACATAAAGAGTTTTGACTCTCTCGAGCATTTCCCTCGCACATTGCTTCAATCATCTGTCAGTGTTGCTTGAGCATGCAATTTCTATCATTAAAACTGCTTTTCATTGGCTCATCCTTCTTAGAACTTCCATCCTGCTCCATTCCTCGCTCACGAACAGTTCCCCAACCTCAGCACTGTCCCTCTCCCCAACTTCCCATGACACTATAACTGCCTCTTCTTGCTGCCTCTCAGTATTCCTGACTTCCAGTTCGCTCCTGGTTCCGTGGGACTGCAGGGTCCAGAGTGCAATGGAACAATCGGGCAGAGCTATCGGGTAACTGAGAGGGTTGAATGGTAGGAAGAGGTGTTGCAAATTGAAAGGTGGCATTTTCTTTCAGCATTTGCCATCATTTTTGCCATTAAAATTCCAGCCAACTGCGCTGCTTCAATGAGGCTATACTTATGGTAGGTTATTAGGAGGGGGGGGCGGGCGCTAGATTGGGGTGGGGGCTGGTTGCACACTGGCGCTTTTAACAAGAGTCCGATCGGAATGATTAAATGGCAATTTGATGTCAACCACCTTCATTGTAGCAGCCAGCTAGGCCGCGATTATGTGAATGACGATTTGGAGCCCACACGGTGAGTATCCTGGACAGTGATACATTAATGGCATCTTCATATTTCGATTGGAAGAAGATACATCAAAAAATAAGGGGTGGGAGTTGCTGGCTCTGCGGCAGCATATTTTGCAGCATCGGGAGCTTCCAGTCCTGCCAATGTCTACGGCGTTTTGCACGATTCGCCAGTCCTACCACTGGGGCACATGCCATGCGGGGAGGGGTGGAGTCACCCCTGGCAGGACCAGGAAAGTCTCACCTGCGGGAAGGGCCAGAAAATCCCATCCAAGGTATATTTTGTGGAAGAATCACAATCACAGAATTGTTGCGCCACAAAAGGAGGCCATTCAGCCCATTGCGTCTGCACGGGCATCACAACTGAATTCCATTTCCCTGCCTTTTCCCCGTACCCCTGCACATTGTTTCTATTTAAGTAATTATTATAGAATCCCCACAGTGCAGAAGGAGGCCATTGGCCATTGGGACCCTCTGAAAAAGCACCCGACCAAGGCCCACTCCCCCGCTCTATACCCGTAACCCCCAAGCATTGATCATGGCCAATCCACCTAACCTGCACATCTTTGGGTTCTGGGCGTGAAACCCACGCAGACACGGGGAGAATGTGCAAACTCCACACAGACAGTGACCCAGGGACGGGATCGAACCCGGGTCCTCAGCGCCGTGAGGCAGCAGTGCTAACCACTGCACCACCGTGCTGCCCCATTCTAAGGGACAATTTAGCATGGCCAATCCACCTAATTATCTAATGACCTCTTGAATGCCTCGATTGAACCTGCCTCCACCACGCTTGCAAGCAGTACATTCCAGATCTTAACCACTCGGGTGTGTGAAAAAGGTTTTTTGCACATCACGGGCGGGAATCTCCGGCTGTTTGCTGGCGACGGGATCCTCTGACAGCGCGGATGGCAGGGAATTTCAATGGGAAATTCCATTGTCAAGCGGCGGGAGCAGAGAATCCCGCCAGCAGCATACGGCGCGGCCAAATTTCCCGTCCTCGCTAGCAGGGAAATCCCATTAAAGGAGAATTCCGGCACACGTTATCTTCTTTTACAAATCCCATTAAATCTGTGACCGTTCCTTCTTGATCCTTTTACGAGTGGGAACATCTCCCTACTCTGTCAAGCCCCCTCAAGAAGGGGAAAGAAAGAAATTAATAGGGATAAATAAACAACTGTATTTTACACAGATGATTTCAACTCACTGCGAGTTGAAATAAACAGGTTTTGTAAATCAGCGTTGCTCAATATGCTACTTAGCCACATGTGGCTAATTGTACATCTGATTATGCATGAAAAATAAAGAATAGCCTCTGTTATTGGGTGTGTGGCCTTCATCCTCATATTTACACATGGCTAACTCTGAGTGGAGGGTAGCAATAGAAAGGCTGTATTTAGTAAGCAGAGACAGCTGGAGAACTGAATAAATAACAAGAGGCAGCTTGTAACAACGAGCTTGATCTGGAGTATTGTTTCGCTTGGAAGGGAGAGGATACCAACTGGATAAAAAGCTTTGAAATGCAGCTTTAGTGCGGATCAATTGGACAAGGGATGAGGGAAGGAATAAAGTTGAGCTCCGAAGAAGATCATACTGGACTCGAAGCGTTAATTTTGTTTTCTCTCTCAGGCCGGCTGAGTTTTTCCCGCATTTTCTGCTTAAAGAAATTTGCAGAATGGAATTAGGACAAGGGCAGAGAGACTGGGGAGCAGGCATCTGAACAGGAAACAGGCTCATTAGCAGTGTTGTTCTGGTCCCACTGGAGGGGTTGCAAGCATCATTGTGGGCGGAATGGGAAAATCTGGAGTGCGGTCAAATGGTACGATAACGAGGGCGTGGGGGAACGGATGGATTTATGGTGCATTCCCACAGACCCCTGCGGGATAGGTAAATAAGGTGGTCAAGAAGGCGTACAGTGTTGCTTCCTTCTATTGGTGGAGACCTAGAATATAAGAGCAGGGACGTTGTGCTGGAACTGTATAAAACAATAATGAGAGGGGTGGTTACCACATTGCAGGAAAAATGTGGTTTTACTCGAGCGGGTACAGTAGAGGAAAAAGCCAGAAATGGAGAATTGTAACTTCGAGGCAAAATCAACTTGGAGGAGAGAAGACTGAGGCAAGATTTAATTGAGCTGTATGTGGTGAATGTAACTCCGTAATTCACACTGTATTGTATATACATGAGGCCATGCATTTGTAAGCGCAGTTGCATTGCCCGACCACTAGGGGGAGTAGCGCTGGGAATGCTTAGGCGTTTGTACAGGGCTCCACCCTTGGCTCCGCCCACGACTCCTCCCCCTGGACTGCTGTATAAATACCAATACTCAGAGCCAGTCATTCAGTTCATCGAGAGTTCAACGCGGAACAGGCTGACTCTGTTGTAAGTAGATTAAAACCACTGTTCATATCTTAAAGCACGTGTCTAGTGAATTGATGGTTCCATCACTGTAGAAAATAATATAATGGGCCTCAATAGATTGGATGAAGCAAGGACCAGTCCTGGGATGAGTGGGCTTGCCCAATGAAGAAAGCTTGAACAGGTTCGGCAGACAGCCATTGGTGTTCAGAAGAATGAGCGGCGGGTGATCTTATTGAAACATATTTGGGCTAGATTCTCCGGGATTCCCAGCTGCCAATTTCTCAGCGGCGCACCGCTCCCTGGGGCAAGATTCTCTACTCCCGCCGCTTCTTAGTGAGACACACGCTGCTGGAAAACCGGGAGGGCGGGAATGCACTTGCTGAGGGAAAAGAGAATGCGAACGGCTGGAGGATTGAAGTCATAAGGTCCTGAGAAGTTTTGATGGATTAGGTACTGAGAGGATGTTTTCTACCTGTGGAAACACTACTGCCCGGCGACACAGTTTACGAATAAAAGAGATCAGCCATTTAAATTGGAGATGAGGAGAATTTTTTCTCTCTCAAAGGGCCCACAGTATGTGGAATTCTTTTCCCCAGAGAACAGTGCAGTTGGGTCATTGAATTTATCTGAGGCAGGGTTATACAGATGTTTGGTAGGCCAGGGAGTCAAGGGGTATGAGGATGCAACGGCAAAGTAAAGTTGCGACAACAACCAGATGAACCATGATCTTATTGAATGGCGGAGCAGGCTCGAAGGGCTAAATGGCCTACTCCTGCTCCTTTATTCCGATACGTATATCCCTTTTGAGAGAGGTCGATCGCCAGGATGCATAGATTTGAAGTGACCAGTAGAAGGCACAGAGGCGAGCCGAGGAGGATTTTCTTTAATCAGAGTTTAGTGGGGATCTGGAACGCATTGCTTAAAAAAGGAAGAAACAAACCATCATCGCATTTACATATAACATGGATGTGTACTTGAGGTGATCTGACCTAGAGGGACAGAAACTGAGACTTTAAAGACGGGATTAGACTGGATTGATCTTTCTCAGCAAGCAGCCAAAATGAAATGATGGAACAAATTGCCTTCCTTCTGTGCAGTAAATCTTTTCGCATTTCAATGCTTGGGGGAATTCGAATTCAACAACAATGCGGCATTAAACGTCTAATGATGACCATGAAACTATTGTCGATTGTTGTAATGCCCTTTAGGGAAGGAAATCTGCCATGCTTATCGGCTCTGGCCTATATGTGACTCCAGATGCACTGACTCTTGAATGGCCTCGCAATCAAAGCTGGCCCAGGCAGCTGTGAAAAAATGAAATGAAAATCGCTTATTGAAGTTACTGTGAAAAGCCCCTAGTCACCACATTCCGGCACCTGTCCGGGGAGGCTGGTACAGGAATCGAACCGTGCTGCTGGCCTGCTTGGTCTGCTTTAAAAGCCAGCGATTTAGCCTTGTGAGCTAAACCAGCCCCTGTGGACACATCACGTGAATTTGAACAGGAAAATGGGCTGAATTCTCAGACTCCCCCAGCGGAATGCCATTCACAGCCGGTGGGATTCTCTATTGAAGTCACCCCACGTCGCCGGAGGGAAAACTGCGGGTGGGGGTGCGCTGCGGCCGGGAAAGGTGAATCGCAACGGCTGGAGAATTCCAGGCAATGTTTCTAGGTCTGCGTATTGCTGATCAACAATCATTCTGAACATAAACAACTGCTGAACTGAGAGGCTGCACAAAGATATGGACGGCCTGCTAAATTCCTGTCACAATTTCAAACTTCGGTATAAGAGAGACTGCAGAGATGGGCCGGATGTTTGAAGCATGTTAAAGACTGCGTACAAGGTGTTTCTCCATAAATGCTGCCCACGGGTAACATAATGTCACAAGAGCTACATCTGGGGCAGCACGGTGGCGCAGTGGTTAGCATTGCTGCTTCACGGCGTCGAGGTCCCTGGTTTGATCCCGGCTCTGGGTCACTGTCGGTGTGGAGTTTGCACATTCTCCCTGTGTTTGCGTGGGTTTTACCCACACAACCCAAAGACGTGTAGGTTAGGTGGATTCGCCACACTAAATTACCCCTTAATTGGGAAAAAAAAAATGAATTAGCTGCTCTCATTTTTTTTTTTAAAAAGAGCCACATCTATTCCTGTCAAGCCATTCCTGTGGAACAGCGCTGTATGGGATGGATGAACAAAATATCTCAGACTTTAATTGACACTTGTAAAAGCAGTAAATAGTGTTTTTGAATTAATTGAAAAGGTGTGAGCATCGCTGATGAGACCAGCATTTATTATCCATTCATAATTGCCCCTTGAGAAGGTGCTGGTGTCCTACCCAGATTAGATTTAGATTTATTGTCACGTGTACCGAGGTACAGTGAAAAGTATTGTTCTGCGTGCATTCCAGGCAGATCGTTCCATACATTAGAAACATAGGACATACGATAAATACACAGTGTAAATTACATACATACATAGAATTTACAGTGCAGAAGGAGGCCATTCGGCCCATCGAGTCTGCACCGGCTCTTGGAAAGAGCACCCCACCCAAGGTTAACACCTCCACCCTATCCCCATAACCCAGTAACCCCACCCAACACTAAGGGCAATTTTGGACACTAAGGGCAATTTATCATGGCCAATTCACCTAACCTGCACATCTTTGGACTGTGGGAGGAAACCGGAGCACCCGGAGGAAACCGACACACACACGGGGAGGATGTGCAGACTCCACACAGACAGTGACCCAAGCCGGAATCGAACCTAGGACCCTGGAGCTGTGAAGCGATTGTGCTATTCACAATGCTACCGTGCTCATAGACATCGGGTGGAGCATACGGAATGTAGTGCTACACAGTTGAGAATATGCATGGAAAGATCATTTCAGCCCATAAGAGGGAGAGCATGGTTCGAGATAACGTTAGTGCTAGAATTAAGTTTTAAAAGGTTACTACGGTTATAATAGATGTAGGAAGAGGATCTGTGGGGCAGAGCTCGCAGAGAGTCTCTACATTCCAGAGCCATCTTGCAGAGTATCTTCTTGAACTCTGCAGTCCCTGAGGTATAAGTGCACCCACCGTGCTGTTAGGGAGGGAGCTCCAGGATTTGGACCCGGCGACACTGAAGGAACGGCCGATATATTTCCCAGTCAGGATGGGGAGTGACTTGGAGGGAAACTCCAGGTGGGGGTGATCCCAGGTATCTGCTGCTCTTGTCCTTCTAGATGGTGGTGGCCGTGGGTTTGGAAGGTGCTGCCTGAGGAGCCTCGGTGAGTTCCTGCAGTGAATCTTGTCGATGGTGCACACGGCTGCTACCGTGCCTTGGTGATGGTGGGGAAAATGTGAATGTGGTGGATGGGGTGCCAATCAAATGGCTTGCTTTGTCCTGGATAGTGTTGAGCTCCTTGAGTGTTGATGGAGCTGCACTCATCCATGCAAAAGGTATTATAAATGTTAAGCCCAATAACTTCCTGGAGCAATAAGGTGCAATATTTTTACTTCATCTCGGTCAATGGTGTATTGCTTCAGTAACTTTGCTGTGTTGCAATGTTGGGTGAACCACTGCCACTGCAGAACTGTGGTAAGCATCCAGATCCTAGGCTACCTAACAGCACTACATGGGTGATCAACAAACCGGCTGACTTTTCTCGAGATTTTAACTGATACTGATATCTGTGCTATGTCCTGTGAACACAGAGACAGGAGGAGCCCACGCAGTCCCTCATGCCAGTCCCACTTTTCAATAAGGGCATGTTTGGTTATAATATATTTCACCGATTGAGTTGACAGAAGATGCCTTCACCCCCCATAATTAAATCCCTCATTTCCGCAGGCCTGTCATTTGTGTTGGCGTTTTCAGTCAGCAGAATCTCATGTAATTCCTCGGAATATATCCAAAGGAGACCATCTGGCATCAGTCATCCACCTGCTGTGACTTTTTACAGTGAGAAACCGAGATCATCAACTCAAAGACTCTGTTTCCGTTTAACTACAGAGCTGTGCCTGAATTGCTGTCTTGCTAAAACGTAGCTGATCTGCTTCAATTTATTTGTAGAAGAACTTATCCTGGTGTTTGTCATGGCCATGATATGGGCGGCAAGGTGGCACAGTGGTTAGTACTGCTGCCTCACAGCGCCAGGGATCCGGGTTCGATTCCGGCCTTGGGTGACTGCGGAGTTTGCACGTTCTTCCCGTGTCTGTGTGGGTTTCCTCCCAAAAGTCTGCTGGTTAGGTGGATTGTCCTTGTTAAATTGCTCCTTTAGTGTCCAGGGATGTGGGATTACGGAGATGGGGGAGGGGATTAGGGCCTAGGTAGAGTGCTCTTTCAGAGGGTCAGTGCAGACTCGATTGGCTGAATGTAGAATCTGTAGGGATTCTACAGATATTCCAGTGTCAGAGTATGGATGGGACTTTCCAAGACTCAATGGGCTGAATCCTTTAGCGCTATAGGAATTCTATGGATATTCCAGTGTCAGAGTATGGATGGGACTTTCCAAGACTCGATGGGCTGAATCCTTCGGCACTATAGGAATTCTATGGATATTCCAGTGTCAGAGTATGGATGGGACTTTCCAAGACTCGATGGGCTGAATCCTTCGGCACTATAGGAATTCTATGGATATTCCAGTGTCAGAGTATGGATGGGACTTTCCAAGACTCGATGGGCTGAATCCTTCGGCACTATAGGAATTCTATGGATATTCCAGATGGATGGGACTTTCCAAGACTCGATGGGCTGAATCCTTCGGCACTATAGGAATTCTATGGATATTCCTGTGTCAGAGTATGGATGGGACTTTCCAAGACTCGATGGGCTGAATCCTTCGGCACTATAGGAATTCTATGGATATTCCAGTGTCAGAGTATGGATGGGACTTTCCAAGACTCGATGGGCTGAATCCTTCAGCACTATAGGAATTCTATGGATATTCCAGTGTCAGAGTATGGATGGGACTTTCCAAGACTCGATGCGCTGAATGATCTTCTTCTGAATTGTAGGGAATCTACGGATATTCCAGTCTCTGAGTATGGATTGGACTTTCCAACCGCCGCCATGGCATGATTTCCGGTGGCAGATAAACCTTGCCATTGGCTGCGGGCAGGGTCTTCTGGTCTCGCTGATGTCTACGTCAATTTGCATGACTCACCCGTCCTGCCACTGGGGAAACCGCCAAGGGGGCGGTTGGGTGGGGTGAGCGCCTTCAGAGGATGCTGACAGGGTCGGAAAATCCCACCCTGTATGTCACACCTTAGAACATTTGGAGGAAACCTGGGAATGGCAGAGGCCAAGGGTAAATGGCAGAGGTCAGCGGACTGAGCACACATTCCTCACACCAACCTTCAACCAGATGGCTGTGCTCAAAACAATAGGCGTGAGGAGGAGATTATTTAACTGAGTGGTCCACGAGCAGCCTCCAGCATGAGGTCAGCATGTACTAATCACACCCAACAGCCCACAACCTTCTGCCATGATGAATCAGAGGAAAAGGGAAGATATGCATTTACACAGTGCTTTTCATGGCCTCAGAACACCCCAAGCACTCCACAGTCTGTTTCGCTGTAGGAAAGACAGCTGTCACCAATGGAGGGTACACAGAAAACCACCAACAATCAACAGTGTGGTAACGCCCAAATAATCTGCTTTTGGTGCTGTTTGATAAATTCATAAGATATAGGAGCGGAATTAGGCCATTCGGCCCATCGTGTCTGCTTCGCCATTCTATCATTAATAAGGATTAAGCATTAACCAATCCCCTGCTCTTCTTTACAATACATTAGGATGTTTAAACAGGATATACGGCACGCAGTAATAGGTCATTTGTTGCCTATCCATATTGGTGCAGTCCACAATGCTATTAGGAAATGAGTTCCAGGATTTGAACCCAGCGACAGTGAAGGAATTACTACATAATTCCAATTCAGCATGGTGTGTGGCTTGAAGGAGAATATAGTGGTCTTGCCTGCCTTGGACTTGGTGCATCCCCTGCCCACGCCCTTCTAGATGGTAGAGGCCTTGGGTTTGGAAGGTGCCATTGGAGGGGCCTTAGTGAGTTACAACAGTGCATCTTGTACATAACAGACATTGCTGCCATTGCGCATCAGTGTCAGAGGGAATCATAGAATCCTTATAGTACAGGAGGAAGCTATTCAGCCCATTGAGTCCGCACAACCCCTCAGAAGGAGTTCCCCACCCAGGCTTGTAATCCCACCTAACTTTTGGACACTAAGGGGCAATTTAGCATGGCCAATCCACCTAACCTCTACATGTTTGGACTGTGGGGGGGGGGGGAACCATAACACCAGGAGGAAAACCACACAATGTGTAAACTCCACACAGTCAGTCACCCGAGGCCAGAACTGATCCCGGGTCCCTTGAACTGTAAGACAGTAGTGCTAACCACTCTGCCATCATGCTGCCATCTGAATGAATGCTTCAGTTTGTAAGTGGGTTGTCCTGGATGGTGCCCAGCTTCTATCGTGTTGTTGGAGCTACACTCAGGCAAGGGTACACTCAGGTACACTCAGGTAAGGAGAGAATATTCAATCACACTCTTGACTTGTACTTTTCAGATGATGGACAGGCTTTGGGCAGAGTTAGGATACCAGACCAGACCCCAGTTTTTCTTAGGGTACCAGACGAGAACCCCAAACAATTTTCAATTTGTATAACTGTGAAGAAAGAATACTTCACCCTAGGAGTGATGACGCTGACCAATAGGTATCTCTTATGTTAATCAAACTTTCATTTAAACACATAATTAACCACATTAGCAAATAAATAGCTTGACAATTAACAGTAAAAGTTATTAAAACAAAATGAAAAATCTTTGCCTCACTATCTACACCTGTCACTATATATTTTCCAACCCAATACAGTTCAAAATGCATTCATAAATAAAGTTACAAATCAGGGTTAGTTGCGGTTCTCTGTGCAGATTGTTGGGGAGACATCCCTTTCAGGAACACCCTGAAAATCCTTCTGTCTTGTCAGATTCAAATCTTATGGCAAACTGCTTTTCAACTTAAAATCTTCTCACAGACTGAAAAACTCCAGACAGACATGGCTCCTCCCATTAATTACATCATCTGTATCCCACTAAATTGTACCATCACCTGCTTAGCTAGGACTAAACACCACTCCCTCACAAATTATCTACACTCCAGAGAACCTCCTTTCTATAAACAATATCCCCATAGCCATCTACATGTAAACAAGTAAATAGTTAGAATCAATGATCCCTTCACATAATAATAATCTTTATTCGTGTCACAAATAGGCAATGACGTTACTGTAAAAATCTCCTAGTAGCCACATTCCGGTGCCTGTTCGGGTCACAGAGGGAGAATTTAGAATGTCCAATTCACCTAACAAGCACGTCTTTTGGGACTTGTGGGAGGAAACTGGAGCACCCGGAGGAAACCCACGTAGACACGGGGAGAACGTGCAGACTCCGCACAGACAGTGACCCAAGCTGGGAATCGAACTCGGGTCCCTGATGCTGTGAGCAACAGTGCTAACCACTGTGCTGCTGTGCCGCCCAACTTCTTTTCCGACTTCTTAATAACTGCTTGGTAGACACACTGCCTGCATGTATTTTTTTAAAAAACTTAAGAGTACCCAATTCCTTTTTTTTTCAATTAAGGGGCAATTTAGCGTGGCAAATTCATCTACCCTGCACATCATTGGGTTGTGGCGGGCGAAACACATGCAGACACGGGGAGAATGTGCAAACTCCACACGGACAGTGACGCAGGGCCGGGATCGAACCTAGGAGCTCAGCGCCGTGAGGCAGCAGTGCTAACCACTGCATCACCGTGTTGCCTGCATGTATTTTTAACCAGGGTTGTTTTAATAACATTATTGCCACAAATAAAAAATAGAATATATGTCAGTTTCTACATTCATCACAGCAGTCTTGAAGCGAGTTACTCACCACAGGCTTCCCAGCCTCTGGCCTGCTCTTTTTTTTTGTTCCCTTTTGAAATCCATGCTGACTAATCATTATTATTTTTCTCAATTCAAGATGTATTTCCAATCTCTCCTTTTGTAAGGTTTCCATTATGTTTCCTACCACTGATGTTATGTTTACTGGTCCTTGAATACGTTCTACCTCCTTCTTAAATGTAAGAGTTACGTTAGCTGACCGCCAGCCCTCTGGCGCTGCACCTTTTTAATCAAACAGATTATTAAATATGAATAATTAGGCCTCTGCTAACTTTAATAAAGACAAGGGGAGTCCACACCGAGATTCCCCTAGCGTGGGAGCTGATATTCTGCAAGGACTATGGGGAAGACAATCACGCCCACCTCTTGGCTTCCTGCGAGATATTGCACCAACTCTTTGTGAGATTTTTAAAATTCCATGTGGATCAGGGATTTGATTATCTATGCGATTGTTTAGTTTGCTCATAATGACACCCTTTCTTTTTAGTTTCAATTAACTTAGCTCGTCATTCAAATGGCATGTCTACCTGTTCCTGTCTCCCTGACAAATACCGAAATAATATAATTATTTGATAGTTCCGCCAGCTCTCTAACAAAAGGCTCGTCATGCGCTGTGAGAAAGAAGAGTAGTTAAGCACGGGCCTAGGAGGCGAAGACCTGGCAGCCTCGTCCTGGCAACTATTGAAGGAGAAACTGAGGGTTAAAAACAGAAGACAAAAGGGTGGGGTTCTCTGATCCCTCCGCTGTTAATGGGTTTCCCCATTATTCGCACCCTCCGCCACCAGGCAACCCCTGCCGGGGGAGGGGTGGGGATGGTCACCATTGGCAGGATTGGACGATTTCACCAGCGAGAACGGATGGAAAAGTTTGACCGAAGACGAAAAGGCTGAGATGTGGAAAACATTGAGATGTGGACTGACGAAGGCTTGACGTCAGCCAGAGGAGCAAGATGATAAGTAGGTGAAAAGTAAATGCGCCATAGTCCCAGGTGACCATAGGCTGCTGACCCCCACAAAGGGGAGCTGGTGGTGATTTAACCTGAGGATCACCACATCTCAGACACAGGGCTAAGTTGAGAAAGCAGGGCCTTCATGAATACCATCAACCGGTACAGAAATCAAACCCATGCTGTTGGCTTCAGGCTACATCAGAAACCAACAGTGGAGGCAGTGGCAAAGTGGTATTGTCACTTTTCATGTGAGAGTACCTTTAAGGAATGGGTGTTTATTACTCCAATGATGTCAGAGAGTGGGTAGAACTGGGCTGTCTGTCAGCTTTTTACTTTCATTTTAGGCTCTTTGCTGCAGGGTATGTTTTAGTTTCGTTTTCAGAGCTGGATAGCTGCAGTCACAGCCAGAAGGAGTATTAGTCTCTCTCTCTGTAATCTAAAGACTGTAAATCGATCCTGGTGATTTAAAACGAATAACAGTAGTAACTTTAACCTGATGTGCCTTTGGTAAAAGTTGTTTTAAGTCAGATCAATGTTAAAAAGGAAAGCTTAAAGGTTTACTTAGTGTTGTATTCTTTGGGGGTTGTATTTGAATTAATGTTTGCTGAGATGTTCACTGTATGTTTTGAAAAGGTTAACTTGAGTTCATAGAATAAACATTGTTTCGCTTAAAAAAAGTACTTTTCCATTTTTGCTGTACCACCCCTGTAGAGTGGGCCATGTGCTCCCCATACCACAATCTATTAAAAGTTGTAGGTCAGGTGAACTCCATGATACACTCTAAACGCTGGCCCATAACACACTGGACTCGTAATCCAGAGACCCAGGGTAATGCTCTGGGAACATGGGTTCAAAACCCACCAGGACAGATCGTGGAATTTGAATTCAATAAAAATCTGGACTTACAAGTCTAATAACAACCATGAAACCATTGTCGATTGTTGTAAAAACCCATCTGGTTCACTAATATCCTTTAGGGCAGGAAATCTGCCATCCCAGCCTGGCCTACATGTGACTCCAGACCCACAGCAATGTGGCTGACTCTTAAATGCCCTCAGAGTTGGCCAACAAATGCTGACCCAGCCAGCGACGCACACATCCCATGAATGAAGATAGAAAAAAACAAGCTAACTGAGTTAAACTGGCTGACCTAAAACAAAGGAGCAAGGCGCTACTAACAGGCCGCACAAAGGCGGTTGTTACTGGTTATAATTTCCTGACTATTGCTCAGTGGCCCGATTCCAGTCGTAACCTTCCTATATTTTTTTAAACTCATGTGTCTGTAAAATATTTTATGATTCTATTTCATGTTCCTTCATAATTTAAACTCATTATTCCTCTTTGTCTTCCTAATTGTTTCTTTGACTGATCTCCTAATATACTCTCTTGTCATGCACTTCTCTGTGCTCTCTACACTTAATTTCAGGCTCTTTCTGAACCATCAATTGTTCCCTCGAGTCTTTATTCATGTATGAAGCCCCACAAGTGTTTTGTTTGTTCTTTGCTTTTCGTGGAATATAATTTCCCTGAGCCTCCATCTGGGAGGGCAGACACAGCCATGGTTTTAATGTGTCAACCGAAAAATGTAGCACCTCAGACAGACGGCCGGTTCACCTCAGTTGGCTGGTGCTGGTTCATGAAGCAGAGAAAGGCCCACAGTGTGGCTTCAATCCCTGTACCAGCTGGTTTTATTCATAAGTCCTTGCCTGAGATTTGGTTATCCTCAGGTTAAATCACCACCAGTCAGCTCTCCCCCTCAAAGCTGCATATGGTCACCTGGGACTGTGGCGACTTTATAACCAAAAAGGTGGTACCTCTGACAGGGCAGCACTCACTCAGTATTGCACTTGGAGCATCAGCCTGTATTTTTGTTTTGCAGGATCCAGGTATGGGACTTTAAGTTACAGGTCAGGACTCCCCTCACCCACTCACTCGTGGAGGGTTCTCCCAAGGTGGATGTTGGATCTTCCGGTCCCACGGAAGTCTACAAGCTTTTGCATGGCTAAGCTATCCAGCCACCAGGGAACCCCGCTTTGGCAGAACCAGACGATTCCCACCTCGTACAATCTCCAGACACAACTAAAGGCAAGGCCTCCACCACCTCAGGTAAGCCTGACACTACAGTGCCCGGGTCAAACTCCAATGATTAAACAGAAAGAGGAAATTGTGCTTCACGTCCAAATTTAAGAGCAGGTATTATCCTTGCTGCCTTCAAACCTACCCGGAATTTACCTCCTCCCGCCCCAGTGTTAAATATCGGCTGCACCAGTCTTTTTAAATGAAAGCCAATCTCACTGCCCAGGCTCGCCGTCCATCTCCCGCCCTCAGCCTGACCATCCAGCAGACAATCCGATTGATTTGTGGCTTCATTAATGAGGAGATTGCTGCACTGGCAAACTCAAATCCCTTTCCTCCTCCACTGTTCCAGCTTATTTTTTTAAAAAAACCTTTCCCAGCTCTCCATCCCCAACTCACATGCCCAACACACAGAATAACAATAAAAAGGTCAGCCTGATCTCTCTGCCCACTATGATGGTAACCGCTAAAATATTTATAGAGTACACCTCCTTCCCTGTGTGTTACACGTCCGTGATTCATCTCACAGTTACAGCGATGGGAGCCACGGTGGTAGTTGGAGATCAATGAGAAATATGTTGTTAAAGTTGGGTCCAGCTCTAGGGCAGACTTGTGTGTGCTTGCAGCACCGCACAGAACACACCGTATGAAATACCTTACAAAAACTACGGACTCCAATTGGAAAAGGAACATCTAAATGCAGTCAAGGGGAATAAAGAAACTGGATTATTTGTTGCAAGTCATTGCAAAAGACAGGCTTGCACTTAGATTAAAATGATAAAACCCGGGGGGGGGGGGGGGGGGGGTGGTGAGGAACATGTAAGGACAGGAAAAAAAGACATGGCAACCACAAATGTCCAGGGTAGAGTTAAGGTTCTCAACTTAGTCATAGAGGTCAACAACATAGAAAAGGCCCTTCACCTATCGCGTCTGCGTCAGTCAAAAAATAACCACCTAATTATTCTCATCCCAATTTCCAACACTTGACCCATAGCCTTGTGTGCCTTGGCGTTGCAAGTGCACATTTCAATACTTCTCAAATGGGCACTTTGATGGGCATTGTCCACATTTCTTGTACTTCTTCTCCCAAAGGGTGGTGACGGTGTGAGAGCCTCTCCCTTAAATGGCTCCAGGAATTGGGGGGAACAAGCGGAGCTTTCAAAACAAGGCTGGCAGACCTTGGTTGTGTATGGAGCAGTCAGCGACGACAAATGGACATGAGATACAGGTCAGCCGTAATCTAATTGAATGCGAGAATAGGCTAAATGGGGAGGCAGTGGCGTAGTGGTATTGACACTGGACTAGTTATCCAAAGAACCAGGGCAATCCCCGGGGGCATGGGTTCAAATCCAACCAGAGCAGCTGCTGTAATTCGAATTCAATAAAAATCTGGAATTGAAAATGGGCTAGTGGCCGCCCCTGTTTCAGATCCATTAATATTACACAAAAAAAAATGTTTTTTGAATATTTATTCTTTCATGAGATGTGGGTGTCGCTGGCTGGGCCAGCATTGGCTGCCCAACTTTCGTTGCACTTGTACTGAGTGGCTTGCTAGGCCATTTCAGAGAGACGTTAACAGCCACTGCTGCGGGTCCTGAGTCACATGTAGGCCAGTCCAGGAGTGCTATTTGTGAATCAGACGCGTTTTATAACGATTGATGATAGTTTGTGTTGTTGAGATTAGCTTTCAATTCCAGCTTTTATTAATGGAATTGAAAGTCTACCAGCTGCCATGCTGGGATTTGAACCCTTCTTCCCGGAGCTCAAAACCTGGGCTCAGCTTAACTAGTGACATTACCATAGGCCACTGTCTCCACAATGTCCTTCAGACATCTGAGTAACTTTTCATAGTTTTAATCTGCTCATAGGATCTTTTTCCATTCATTTGTTCATTCAGGCTGGGTCAGTATTTATTGTCCATCCTTAATTGCCCTCGCTTACGAGGACATCCAGAGGTGATTTAAGAGTTAAATACATGGCTATGAATAAAGAGTCATATGTACATCAGACCAGGCAAGATTTCCCTCAGGAACCAGATAGGTTTTTATGACAATCGGCTCATGGTCATTTTTAGACTTTTAATTCTAGATTTTTAGCGAATTCGTGGTGAGATTCAAACCAGAGCAACTCCATACAATCCCTACAGTACTCCATACAATCCCTACAGAACTCCATACAATCCCTACAGAATGCCATACAATCCCTACAGAACTCCATACAATCCCTACGGAATGCCATACAATCCCTACAGAACTCCATACAATCCCTAAGGAATGCCATACAATCCCTACAGAACTCCATGAAATCCCTACAGAAATCCATGGAATCCCTACAGAACTCCATACAATCCCTACAGAACTCCATACAATCCCTACAGAACTCCATACAATCCCTACGGAATGCCATACAATTCCTACAGAACTCCATACAATCCCTATGGAATGCCATACAATCCCTACAGAACTCCATACAATCCCTACAGAACTCCATACAATCCCTACAGAATGCCATGGAATCCCTACAGAACTCCATACAATCCCTACGGAATGCCATACAATCCCTACAGAACTCCATACAATCCCTACAGAACTCCATACAATCCCTACGGAATGCCATACAATCCCTACAGAACTCCATACAATCCCTAAGGAATGCCATACAATCCCTACAGAACTCCATACACTCCCTAGAGAATGCCATACAATCCCTACAGAACTCCATGGAATCCCTACAGAAATCCATGGAATCCCTACAGAACTCCATACAATCCCTACAGAACTCCATACAATCCCTACAGAACTCTATACAATCCCTACAGAACTCCATACAATCCCTACAGAACTCCATACAATCCCTACGGAATGCCATACAATCCCTACAGAACTCCATACAATCCCTATGGAATGCCATACAATCCCTACAGAACTCCATACAATCCCTACAGAACTCCATACAATCCCTACAGAATGCCATGGAATCCCTACAGAACTCCATACAATCCCTACGGAATGCCATACAATCCCTACAGAACTCCATACAATCCCTACAGAACCATACAATCCCTAGAGAATGCCATACAATCCCTACAGAACTCCATGGAATCCCTACAGAACTCCATACAATCCCTACAGAACTCCATACAATCCCTACAGAACTCCATACAATCCCTACAGAATGCCATACAATCCCTACAGAACTCCATACAATCCCTACAAAACTCTATACAATCCTACAGAACTCCTACATCCTACAGACTCCAATCCTACGGAATGCCATACAATCCCTACAGAACTCCATTCAATCCCTATGGAATGCCATACAATCCCTACAAAACTCCATACAATCCCTACAGAACTCCATACAATCCCTACAGAATGCCATGGAATCCCTACAGAACTCCATACACTCCCTACGGAATTCCATACAATCCCTACAGAACTCCATACAATCCCTACGGAATGCCATACAATCCCTACAGAATACCATGGAATCCCTACGGAATGCCATACAATCCCTACAGAACTCCAGACAATCCCTACAGAATGCCATACAATCCCTACAGAATGCCATGGAATCCCTACGGAATGCCATACAATCCCTACAGAACTCCATACAATCCCTACGGAATGCCATACAATCCCTACAGAACTCCATACAATCCCTATGGAATGCCATACAATCCCTACAGAACTCCATACAATCCCTACAGAACTCCATACAATCCCTACAGAATGCCATGGAATCCCTACAGAACTCCATACAATCCCTACGGAATGCCATACAATCCCTACAGAACTCCATACAATCCCTACAGAGCCATACAATCCCTAGAGAACTCCATGGAATCCCTACAGAACTCCATACAATCCCTACAGAACTCCATACAATCCCTACAGAACTCCATACAATCCCTACAGAATGCCATACAATCCCTACAGAACTCCATACAATCCCTACAGAACTCCATACAATCCCTACAGAACTCCATACAATCCCTACAGAATGCCATGGAATCCCTACAGAACTCCATACAATCCCTACGGAATGCCATACAATCCCTACAGAACTCCATACAATCCCTACAGAGCCATACAATCCCTAGAGAACTCCATGGAATCCCTACAGAACTCCATACAATCCCTACAGAACTCCATACAATCCCTACAGAACTCCATACAATCCCTACAGAATGCCATACAATCCCTACAGAACTCCATACAATCCCTACAGAACTCTATACAATCCCTACAGAACTCCATACAATCCCTACGGAATGCCATACAATCCCTACAGAACTCCATTCAATCCCTATGGAATGCCATACAATCCCTACAGAACTCCATACAATCCCTACAGAACTCCATACAATCCCTACAGAATGCCATGGAATCCCTACAGAACTCCATACAATCCCTACGGAATTCCATACAATCCCTACAGAACTCCATACAATCCCTACGGAATGCCATACAATCCCTACGGAATACCATGGAATCCCTACGGAATGCCATACAATCCCTACAGAACTCCAGACAATCCCTACAGAATGCCATACAATCCCTACAGAATGCCATGGAATCCCTACGGAATGCCATACAATCCCTACAGAACTCCATACAATCCCTACGGAATGCCATACAATCCCTACAGAACTCCATACAATCCCTACGGAATGCCATACAATCCCTACAGAACTCCATACAATCCCTATGGAATGCCATACAATCCCTACAGAACTCCATACAATCCCTACGGAATGCCATACAATCCCTACAGAACTCCATACAATCCCTACGGAATGCCATACAATCCCTACAGAACTCCATACAATCCCTACGGAACTCCATACAATTCCTACAGAACTCCATACAATCCCTACGGAACTCCATACAATCCCTACAGAATGCCATACAATCCCTACAGAACTCCATACAATCCCTACAGAATGCCATACAATCCTTACAGAATGCCATGGAATCCCTACAGAACTCCATGGAATCCCTACAGAACTCCATGGAATCTCTATAGTGCAGAAGGAGGCCATTCGGCCAATCGTGTCTGCACCGACCCTTGAAAGGAGCACCGTATCTAGGCCCATTGCCCCGCCCTATCCACGCAAACCCACCTACATATACATTGGACTGTGGGAGGAAACCGGAGCACCCGGAGAAAACCCACGTAGACACGGGAGAGAACGTGCAGACTCCACACAGTCAGTCGCCCAAGCCTGGAATTGAACCGGGGTCCCTGGTGCTGTGAGTTAGCAATGCTAATCGTCACACCACCATACAGCACACCCTGGTTTTTTCCGGCAATTATCACTACGCTATCGCCTCCCCGTGAAGCGGGCATTTTTGGTGACACCAGCGTTCATTGCCCTTCCCCATTCCTCGATGACGGTGAGTTGCCTTCTTGGCCCACTTGAAGGAAAACAGCTTGGTTACAACTGTTACTTCTCACTGGCCTATTTCAGAGGGCAGTCAATCACATTGCTGTGGGTGTGGAACCACACATGGGAAAGACTGACAAATTTCTTTCCTTCAGAATATCAGTGAACAGGCCCGGAATACTCCAGCCATTGGGATTCTTTGCCCGCTGGTAGTGCACCCCTGCCTGCGGGTTTCCCAATGGCGTGGGATAGCTTCAATGGGAAATCCCATTAACAAGCGGCGGGAAGATATTATCAGAGAATTTACAGTGCAGAAGGAAGCCATTCAGCCCATCGAGTCTGCACCGGCTCTTGGAAAGAGTACCCTACCCAAGGTCAACAACTACACCCTATCCCCATAACCCAGTAACCCCACCCAACACTAAGGGCAATTTTGGACACTAAGGGCAATTTATCATGGCCGATCCACCTAACCTGCACATCTTTGGACTGTGGGAGGAAACCGGAGCACCCGGAGGAAACCCACGCAAACACGGGGAGGATGTGCAGACTCCGCACAGACAGTGACCCAAGCCGGAATCGAACCTGGGACCCTGGAGCTGTGAAGCGATTGTGCTATCTACAATGCTACCGTGCTGCCTATTACTGAGGTTTACGGCAGCACGGCGGCATAGTGGTTAGCACAGCTGCCTCACGGCGCTGAGGTCCCAGGTTCGATCCCGGCTCTGGGTCACAGACCGTGTGGAGTTTGCACATCCTCCCCGTGTCTGCGTGGGTTTCGCCCCCACAACCCAAAAATGTGCAGCGTAGGTAGACTGGCCACACTAAATTGCCCCTTAATTGGAGAAAATAATTGGATAATCTAAATTTAAAAAAAAATCATTACTGAGGTTTGCTTTCCAGTGAAGATTTATTGAATTAAAGAAATACCTCAATAAAATGATTGTTAAAATTAAATTTTTTTTTTAATTTATTGAATTAATTGAATTCAAATTCTACTCCTGCCATGGTGAGTTTGAATTCAAGCTTCCAGATCATTAGTTCAGGCCTTTGAATTATTAGTCCATTAATCTAACCACGATGCGACTGTACCCTCTAAGTCCTGCAATGCTGATGTTTATTTCATGATGTGGAGATGCCGGCGTTGGACTGGGGTGAGCACAGTAAGAAGTCTTACAACACCAGGTTAAAGTCCAACAGGTTTGTTTCAAACACGAGCTTTCGGAGCACGGCTCCTTCTTCAGGTGAATTCACCTGAAGAAGGAGCCGTGCTCCGAAAGCTCGTGTTTGAAACAAACCTGTTGGACTTTAACCTGGTGTTGTAAGACTTCTTACGATGTTTATTTCAGCTTCATAATGTCAGCCAAGCAATTTTTTAAACAATAGCTCGACTCAGGACAACTGGATATTTCTTCAGACACTCCGGCTGTTCAATGACACGCAAATGTGATGTCTAGTTTTAAACTGGGGACAGTGTAAGGTGAGTCAAACAGCTCTGACCTGGGCCTCAATAACCTATCTGTTGCAGATGTAACTATCCAGATGTGTTCTAGAGGTGACCACCACACAGTCCTTATGGAGACAAAGTCCCATCTTCACTTTGAGGATATTATCTGTCATGTTGTGTGGCAGTAGCTCAGTGCTAAATGAGCTGGATTTTGAACAGATCTAGCAACTCAAAACTGGGCATCTATGAGGTCCTGAGGGCCATCAGCAGCTGCATAATGTGGACAACCACAATCTGTAATGTTGTGGCACAGCATATCCTCCACTCTACCATTATCATCAAACTGGGGGGGGGGGGGGGGGTCAGGCCCCATGTCACTGTGGCACAGTGGCTAACACTGCTGCCTCACATCGCCAGGGACCAGTGTTCGATTCCAACCTTGGCTGACAGTGTGTGGAGTTTGGATGTTCTCCCTGTATCTGCGTGGGTTCCCTCCGGCTGCTCTAGTTTCCTCCCACAGTTCAAAGATGTGCAGGTTAGGTGGGATTACAGGGATAGGGTGGGAGAGTAGGCCTAGGTAGGGTGCACTTTCAGAGGATCAGTGCAGACTCGATGGGCCGAATGGCCTCCTTCTTCACTGTAAGGATTCTATGGATTCTGTGAACCCTCGTTCAATGTAGAGTGAAGGAGGGAATGCCAGACGCAGCCTAAAAATGCGGTGTCAACCTGGTGAACCTACAATTCAGGACGACTTGTGTGCTGAACAACATAAGCAGCAACTGATAGACAGAGCTCAGCGACCCCACAACTAATGGATCAGTCCTGCAGTCCTGCCACATCCAGTGGTGGGCAATTAAACAACTGACTGGAGGAGGAGGCTCCACTAATGTACCCGCACTCGATGATGGGTGAGCCCAAAAACATCATGGCAAAAATCAAGGTCGAAGCATTTGCAACCATCTTGAGTCAGATGTGCTGAGTGGAAGACCCAGTGGTCCCCAGCATCACAGATGTCAGTCTTCGGCCAATTCGATTCACTCACATGATAAGCAAGAAACGACTGAAGGCACTGGATACTGCAAAGGCTATGGGCTGTGACAATATCCCAGCAATAGTCCTGAAGACTTGCACTCCAGAACTGGCTGCACCCCTAGCCAAGGTGTTCCACTACAGCTACAACACTAGCATCTATCCGGCAATGTGGAAAATTGCCCAGGTGTATCCTGTACACAAAAAGCAGAAGAAATCCAACCCAGCCAAGCCAATCACTGCCCATCAGTCTACTCTCAACCATCAGTACAGTGATGTAAGGGGTTCTCAATAGTGCTAGCAAGTGGGGCTTACTTAGTAGTAATCTACTTGTTAACACTCATTTTGCGTTAGAAACATACATAAAAAATAGCAGCAGAAGGAGGCCATTCAGCCCTTCGAGCCTATTCCGCCATTCATTATGATCATGACTCATCATCAAGTTCAATACCCTGATCCCGCTTTCCCTGCATATCCTTTCATCCCTTTAGACCCAAGAGCTATAGCTACTTCCTTCTTGAAATTGGTGAAAATTAGTTTCACCAGGGTCACTCCTATTGATCTCAGTACAACCTTGGTTCAAACATGGACAAAAGAGCTGAATGGCAGAGGTGAGGTGAGAGTGTCTGCCCTTGACATCAAGGCAGCATTTGACCGAGTGTGGCATCAAGGAGCCCCATCAAAACAGGAGTCAATGGGAATCAGGGGGAAACTCTCCACAGGGGGAGGGGAGGGGCGGGGAGAGCTGAGGATGTCCTCATAGTGAGTTGGGGATTGGGGGGATCGAGGTTGGGGATTGCATTGGGGGCTCTGGAGGGGGGTTCCTCTGTACAGAAAACGGGGCTATGTCCAGCCTCGGCCCTCTGATTGGAATATAAGTAGCAATAAGAAAGTAGACACTTCTGCCTCATAGCGCCAGGGACTCGTGTTCGAGTCCGGTCTTGGGTAACTTTGTAGAGTTTGCAAGTTCTTCCCGTGTCTGCGTGCGTTTCCTCCTGGTGCTCCGGTTTCCTCCTACAGTTCATAGATGTGCAGGTTAGGTGGATTGACCATGATCAATGCGTGTGGCTACAGGAAGAGGGCGGGGAAGTGGGCCGAGGTATGGTGCTCTTTCGGAGGGTCAGTGCAGACTCGATGGGCCAAATGACCTCCTTCTGTACTGTTGGGATTCTATGATTACTTGAATAGACAATTCTATAATCTGGCAGATTTTCTGAATCAAGCACAGAGTAAATCACAAGCTTCCGCAATCCTTCAGACATTGTGGTAACATTTCCAAACTATGGAGAGCTGGTGGTATAGTGGGTCAGTAATTCAGGCTAATGCGTTGGGGACACAAGTTCAAAACTCACTGTGGCAAATAGTGAAATTTAAATTCAGTCAATAAAATGTGAAATTGTAAACCTGATCTCAGTAATGGTGATCACAAAACTATCGTTGATTGTTGTAAAAACCCATCTGGTTCACTGATGTCCTTTAGGGAAGAAACTCGCCATGTTTACCCGGTCTGGCCTATATGTGACTCCAGACCCACAGCAATGTGGTTAACTCTCAGCTTCCCTCCAAAGTGGCCTCGCAAGCCTCTCAGTTCAAGGGCAATTAGGGTAGACCATAATTAAACTGTGAAGCACAAAGGTAATAATAATAATAATAATCGTTATTGTCACCAGTAGGCTTACATTAACATCGCAATGAAGTTACTGTGAAAAGTCCCTAGTCGCCACACTCCAGCGCCTGTTCGGGTACACAGAGGGAGAATTCATAATGTCCAGTTCACCAAACAAGCACGTCTTTCGGGACTTGTGGGAGGAAACCGGAGCACCCGGAGGAAACCCATGCAGACACGGGGAGAACGTGCAGACTCCGCACAGACAGTGACCCAAGCTGGGAATCGAACCCGGGACCCTGGCGCTGTGAAGCAACAGTGCTAACCACTGTGCTACCGTGTCGGCCTTAGGAAGGCGGCATAAGCTCTTAGCAGCTGTATATACCTCCAAGGACGAAGAGGGTAAGTGATAAATGCCAGTAACATCCACATCCCATGACAGAATAAAGAAAAAATGCACTGCTATTGGGGATCAAAAATTCTTGATTTTTACCTTTATTGAGTTAAATGAAAATTAAAAGCGGTGGTATTTATTGTAATGAGCAACCACTTCATGATGTCAGTTTTACACCCCAGCTACAAATTAGAAATACACCCATAATAATCACAGGTTGCTGTAATTTCCCAAACAGGGATCTACAATCCAGGACACACAGTAATCATGGCTTTCAATAAGCGAACACATTCAGTCAGGAATCTCGATGCCCCACTTCACCATGGAACCATCAAAGTTTGCAGTGTGGAAGGAGCCCAATTGTCTCTTTGTGTTTGCGCCAGCCAGCTTTTTGCTGTACAACCTAATCCGGCTCCACTCCTGTCTCCCTATAGCCCTGTAATCTCTGCTCATCACATGGAAACGGGAGGTTCTGGTATGTGTTATATATTTAAATAATATATTTTTAAAATACATTTTTGAACCAGATTCACTGGAAAACAGGTTTCCAAACCCTATAAATGAAGATTTCATGATCCAAGGACCCTGGTATCAATCATTCTAGGACATGTTGCATAATCACCTCAGCTTTCCATGCAGTAATCCCAGCGGAACAATAATAATAATAATCAGTTATTGTCGCAAGTAGTCTTCAATTAAGTTACTGTGAAAAGCCCCTAGTCGCCACATTCCGGTGCCTGTTCGGGGAGGCCGGTACGGGAATTGAACCCGCGCTGCTGCCTTGTTCGGCATAACAAGCCAACTGTTCAGCCCACTGTGCTCAACCTTTTGACATATTGCTGGAAAAAGACATTACTTGTTGAAAGATTTTATCTTGTAAGAATACCAAAAGTGAAAGGAACAACAATTTATACAGTATGAAGAGACAGTGCTGATTGATTGGCAATTGGGCTCTGATTGGGAAAGGTGTCACCATGAATAATGCACCAGTTGATGGTGACTGACAGTTAACTGCTGAGCATTGCTTGAAATTTAAACCAGGCAATTGACTCTAATTGACTTTCCAAACAGTGTAAATTGCTGTTCCCTTTACATTCGGTATTCTTGCAAATTGTCCTGGTGGGTAGGAGATTAATAGCTTTGACAAAAAAATGTCTCTTTTTCAGCAAAACTCAAGTTCTGTGCTACCAAACAACTACTTATTATTGCTCAGTTTAGCGTCATTCCACTTAAGGAAAGCAAAGTCTCAAGTCGTCGGAAAACCATTGGGTAAAGAGTTCAGTGTGAGCTGAACATAGACCACTTCCCACAAAATGATAATTGGCGAGGTTCTCAGGGTGTCCAAAGATTTCTAATGAGGGTTGTGGGTCCACCCAGAGTGCGCTTTGGAATTTTGTACATTTACCACTTAATAAAGCTCATTGCTACAAACGATCAATGATGGTATCATACAGAACACAATTGATTTCACAGACTTTGGCAACATTCCTCAGCTTAATTGAGACCCCATAGCTGCTTCCCATTGTACGTAATATTCTGACAAAGGTCCACAAGATCTATAAATATCACCATTAAATATACAAAGACGGGGCGAGAACTCAAACCTTCAAAAGACACAGTTAGCAAAGCCGTGAGACAGTAATGCCCACACACCACAGGGTGTGCACTAATACACTGGGGTCAAAGTTCATCCTGGGCGATAATGAAAAACAAGCTGCATCACAATAACTACAACGTTTAATTAAGTAAAATGCCCCAAGGTGCTTCGCAGGAGCCATCATAAAACAAATTTTCACACTGAGCCACATAATGAGATATTTGAACAAACTATCAGTAGCTTGGTAAAAGAGGTAAAATTTAAGGAACGCCGTAAATGTGGAGAGGTAAAGAGACGGAGAAGTTTAAAGGAGCGAATTCTAGAGCGTAGGGCTGTGTGGTGGTGGGGGGGAGGTACAGAAATTGTTGATTTTCAAGAGGGCAGAATGAGAGATGCAAATACTTCCAGGGGCTGGAGGGCTGGAGCAGGTTACCGTGGTAGGGTAACTCAAGGATGTGCTAGGATTTGGAACATATTTAGCCCAGCTCCTTCTGCCGTGCCCTCAACAAGGTACTGTATGCAATATTGTGCCTTTTCACCACTGGCTGCGTCTGCTGGTGTAGCAACCTGTAATTAATGCAACCTCTCATAAGGTGATTATGTTGTGTACTATCTCTTTAATTCAAGGTAAAATGGAGGAATGAAGAGGGCCGAGTGATCTGCCTCAATCTCCTGGGTGGGTTTGGTTTGTGGGGCCCAGCTTGCGACTTGCATGGATCAAGGCGCAAAATGTTCACACCTGAAAACAAAGGCAGGAGCAGCTGGGCTAACTGTGGACAGACTTTCAGTCTCCCGGGTTTTTGGAGAATGTGATTTTCCAGCAATTTAAAGGGATTGCAGGAGCAGAGGGAGCTGTGGGTAAACAAGTCATTGAAGGGCAGGCGGACAAAGCCAATAATAAGTTATAATGGAGCCTGTATTTTTTCAATAGATCACAAGAATTCAATAACAAGGAAGTTGTGGTGAATACACACAATAGTATTATTTTATACAACGTCTCTAATGTAATAAAATGGCTCAAGATATTCCACAGGAACATTATATATTATAAGATGATACCTTTCTTTGAAGGTCAGGAGGAGGTGAAGGGGGTGCATCATAATTTACTGCTTCTCGGCTTGAGATTGCTAATTTGGGTACAAAGTCATGAATAATCTGCGGTGTTTCGTCTTATCAGCCATGCCCACTTGTAACCGGAGTAAGGCTGGTCAATTTCATTTCGACCAGCAGAGAAAAGAGACATTTCCTATTATTGTCTTGTCGGCTGGAACTAAACCAGAGGAACGAGCTGGGAATATGAATCATTAGTAAACCCTGACTTGGCTTTAGCTGGAGTACTGTGATGTCATTCTGGGACACGGCACCTCATTATGGATGCGAAGGCACTGGAGAAGGTATAGAAAAGATTCACGAGATTGGCTCCAGACTGGAGAGACCTCCGTCAGGTGAATGAATTGACAAGAGTGGGGACTGTTTTCCTCTAAGTGAAGGGACCCCTGAGAGGAGACTTGATAGTGGTGTTCATTATCATGTGGGGTCTAGACAAGAGTAGACAGGGAGGAGTTGCTCCATTGGCAGATACCTCAAGAACCAGGCTAAAGAAAAAACCTTCCTTTACTCAGCACGTGGTTATGCCCAGGAATGCACTGCCCGAGTGTGTTGGAGGTAGAGTCAATTGATCCTTTCAAAAGGATTTTAGAGTCATGGAGTTTTACAGCACAGACAAAGAGGCCCTTGGGGCAATCCTATCTCTGCTGGCCATCAATCACCTATCTACAGGGGCAGGTTTAGCACAGTGGGCTAAATAGCTGGCTTGTAATGCAGAACAAGCCAACAGCGCGGGTTCAATTCCCGTACCGGCCTCCCCTAACAGGCGCTGGAATGTGGTGATGAGGGGCTTTTCACAGTAACTTCATTGAAGCCTACTCGTGACAATAAGCGATTATTATTATCTATCCGAATCCCATTTTCCAGCACTTGGTCCATAGCCTTGTGTGCTATGGTGTTTCTTGTGCTCATCTAAATGCTTCTTAATTGTTCCTGTGAGGGTCCTGCCTCTATCGCCTTTTCAGGCAGTGAGTTCCAGATTCCCATCATCCTCTCGCTGAAAAGAGTTTTCCTCAAATCGCTTCTAAATTTCCTGCCCTATCCCTATGTCTACTCCCCCTGGTTATTGCCCCCTCTACTAAGGAGAAAAGTTACTTATGTTCCCTACGTCCCTCATAATTTTTTACATCTTAATCAGCAGTCACCCCTCCCCCCACAGCTGTCTCTGCTCGAAAGAGAACAACCCTAGTCTATCCAGTTTCTCTTCGTAGCTGAGAAGCTCCAGTCTAGGCAACATCTTAGTGAGTCTCCTCTGCACCCCCTCTAGTGCAATCATGTCCTTCCTATAGTGTGGCAAATGGAACGATTGGATAAACTGTTTGGAGACAAGATTGTCAAGTATATGGGGAAAGGCTGGGAGTGGGACTAGCTTAATAGCTCTTCCAGACACCTCACACAGAGGGAATGGGCTAGAACGGCCTTCTTCTGTAATGTAACTATTCTATGATTCCAGATCATTTTAACTTAACCCGTCAGTCAGCAAAGAAATCCATAGAATACCGACAGTGCAGAAGAAGGCCATTCAGCCCATCGAGTCTGCACTGACCCTCTGAAACAGCACCCCACAGACCCACTGTTATGGGCCAGGGTTTAGAGAACCCAAAAGTGTATCATTGAGTTCCCCTGACCCACAACTTTTACTAGATTGTGGTAGGGGAGCACACGGCCCACTCTACAGGTGTAGTACAGGTGAAATGGAAATGTATTTTTTAAAGAAAAACAATTTTTATTCTATGAACTCAAGTTAACCTTTTCAAAGCAAACAGTGAATATCTTAGCAACCATCAATTCAACCCCCAAAGAATACAACACTCAGTAATCCTTTAAGCTTTCCTTTTAACATCCATTAGACTTAAAACACCTTTAACCGGAAGCACATTAGGTTTACATTCACCATTGAGAACATTTATAATTCTGACTTCACCAAATGACCAAGAGATTGTCTTTTCATGGCAGAGAGATCAAGAGTACACCTGCTCTGTCTGGCTTCAACTCCAACACTGAAAACAAAACTAAAACACATCCTGCAGCAAACAGCCTAAAATGAAAGTAAAAAGCTGACAGACAGCCCAGCTCAACCCACTCTCTGACATCACTGCAGTAGTAAACAACCATTTCTTAAAGGTACTCTCACTATAGATATTTATATGCACACCCAATTATAAACACCCATTTCTTAAAGTTACTCTCACACAACACCTCCCCCCAAGAAAAAATAAATAAACCATCAACTTCAAGTTGGTTTCATTTTTCACCTTTTCACTCCTTTAAGAAATGCACACAGTAAATCTACTTTTTTGTTTAAAAAAAACAACACATGCAAACAGGTACAATCATATAGTCCATTTTTGTTCTTCTTCTTCCAACTGAAATCCTTCCTGATTGACAGTCTCTTTGAACAAGAAAGTCTCTTCACGATCTGTCCATTTCTCTACGCCTCGGCATGTCTCTTTAAAGTTAGATACTTTAGTTCAATTTGATCACAGAGTCCCTTGTAATTCTCCAACACAGAAGCATTGGTTATCACAGCTTTCAGGCAGTCAAATGCCTGTTGAAAGTCCGCTGTCCATTGAAATTTGTGACGTTTCTTGAGAAAGTCCATCAGTGGAGCAATCACGCTACAAAACTTTTGCACAAATGTTCAATCAAATCCACTCATGCCAAGAAATCGCATTATTTCTTTTTGTCTTGAGGGTATTGAAAACTCCTCAATAACTGTTGGTTTCACATCCCGTGTGACCATTCGACCCTGTCCAATTGTATGGTCAAGGAAAGTGACTTGGGCTTTTCCAAATTCACTTTTGGCTAGGTTTATGACCAAACCCGCCTCCTGAAGTCGATCAAATAATTCCATCAAATGTTTTAAATGTTCTTTCCATGTCTGGCTGAAAATTACCAGATCGTCGATATATACCGCACAATTGAGTAATCCTGAAACTTTGTTAGTTAACCGTTGAAATGTGGATGGGGCGTTTTTCATGCCAAATGGCGTACTATGATTGGTATATACCATCTGGAGTCACAAAAGCTGAAATCTCCTTCGCCCTTTCGGATAAAGGTACCTGCCAGTAACCTTTAGGTAAATCCAGTTTGGAAACAAAAGCTGATTGTCCCACTTTCCCAATGCAATTCTCCAAACGTGTGATAGGATAAGAGTCTGTTCTTGTAACTGCATTAAACCTTTCTATAGGCCACACACAACCTTTGGGTACCATCTGGTTTAGGTACCATCACTATGGGTGAGCTCCATTGGCTGCAATCCACTTCAATTATGCAATTTTTAAGATTATTCTCAAGGGTTAAGTCTATATGGCTGTTGTTTGATTGGAACAGCATTTCCCACATCTACATCATGGATAGCAATTTTAGTACTTCCCAATTTATTTCTACAAACTTGCCCATGTGATATCAATAACTCTTTCAGGTCAGTTTGTTTTTCCCCTGGAAGGTAACTCAACAATTTATCCCAATTTTTAAGAACATCCTCGTTTTCCAATTTAATTTGAGGGATGTTAAATTCACAGTCATCTGGATTTGGTTTGTCACTTTGAGTTAGAATAATTAAAACCTCCTCCTTTTTCTCTCTTTCCCTTTCAAAGTACGTTTTAACCATATTCACATGACACACTTGGTGAGTTTTCCTTCTATCCGGGGTTTTTAACCACATAATACCACATCATTCACCTCACTTAATTTCCTTTCAATCTGATAAGGTCCACAAAACCTTGCTTTTACAGGTTCACCTACCACTGGTAACAACACTAAAACTTTATCTCCACTGGTAAAACTACGAACTTTGGATTTTTTTTGTCCGCTTCACACGTTGTGCAACTTTTAAATGTTGTCTAGGCAATTCACCTGCTCTATTTAGTAGTTCCCTAAAATTTGACACTTAATCCAATAATGTAATTTCCGTTTTCTCACTCACCAATTTTTCCGTAATCAATTTAAGTGGTCCTCTTACCTCATGACCAAAGATTAGTTCAAAAGGACTAAATTTGGTTGACTCATTAGGTGCATCCCTAATTGCAAACAGTACGAATGGAGTTCCTTTGTCCCAATCCTCTAGATAATCTTGACAATAAGCCCTCAACATTGTCTTTAATGTCTGATGCCACCTTTCTAATGCTCCCTGTGATTCTGGATGGTACATAGATGATTTAAATTGTTTTATTCTGAAGCGATCTATAACTTAGGAACTTTGAATAACCTTGAGGTAAAATGATCCTTGATCCGATTGTATTTCTGTGGAGAGTCCATATCTAGTAAAGAATTTAAGTAACTCCTCCACAATCTTTTTAGCTGTAATATTACATACTGGAATGGCTTCTGGAAATCTAGTAGACACATCCATTATAGTCAAAAGATATTGATTCCCACTTTTTGTTTTAGGAAGCGGTCCAACGCAATCAATTAGGACCCTTGTAAAAGGTTCCTCAAATGCTGTGGAATGGGTGTTCTGGGCGCTGGTTTTATTACTGCTTGAGGTTTCTAGATCACTTGACATGTGTGATATGATTGACATAATGTAACTACATATTTATGTAGTCCAGACCAATAAAAATGTTTTTGGATTTTAGCTTGAGTTTTCCTTATTCCCAAATGACCTCCCACTGGTACCTCATGTGCCACTCGCAACACCTCCTTTCTATACCCTACCGGCAATACTACTTGATGAATGTCTGCCCACTTTTCACCCGCCTGCATATGTAAAGGTCTCCATTTTCTTATCAAGACATCACTTTTACAGTAACACTCTGGTATACACTCAGATTCCTCTTCCGTGTATACTTCCTGATACATCCATTTTATTTCTACATCTTTTTGTTTTAACTCCGCCAATTTCCCTGAACTAAAAATATCCGCCTCATCCTCCACCTGTTCGTGTTCTTTTTCAACCATCTGATCAAAAAATCCTTTCCGACAATTGCACTTCAACGTCACCTTCACTCTTTGATTTCTCCTCGTTTTAACCTGTGATTTTGCGACTTGTCACTACACAATCTGGAAAAATCTTAGGATATTCGTCCTTCAACACTTCAGTTGTCTGATTTTCCACTGGCTTATCATCCGCAGTAGGCATCACTCCCATCTGTGATCCAGCTATATCATTACCCAAGATAAACTATTTTCCTGGACAAGATAGTTTCTCTATTACTCCTACTACCACTTCACCACTCTTCACTGGACTTTCCAACCTTACCTTATATAATTGAACACTACTCCTCTCACCCTGAATTCCACATATTACCACCTTTTCTGGCAACATTCTTCCCAAAGTACGTACCTCCTCATCTCTTACCATTAAAGATTGACTAGCTCCCGTATCTCTTAAAATTGTGACTTCTTTACCTGCTCCTCCTCATACACATGGGTAAACTTTACCCACCCAAGTAAATTCTTTAAAGAGATCTGGCACCTTCTTATCAATCACCTCATGATCAATCACCTCATGATCAGGCTGTACAATCTTTTGCACCTCCTTCGCTTCACTTGGGCTTTCCTTTACCACTTTAGCAAACCCCACTGTCTTATCCTGTTTTACCACATCAGCCTTCCCAGTGCTTTTCTTCAACCACCAACACTGTGACTTTATATGGCCTGGTTTATTACAGTGAAAACATTTGAAACTTTTCATGTCTCTTCCACCCTCCTGGATTTCTTTTTTAATCTGAGGTACACTCTCCTTATTATCTCCCATCAGATCACCTTTATCTTTACCACTTGAGTATTTCTCATGTCCCCAGTTTCTATCCTTCACAGGCTGAAACTGATGTCGGAAACCAATCTTTGATTTATGAACTAATTCATAATCATCTGCCATTTCTGCTGCTAATCTCACAGTTTTAACCCTCTGCTCTTCCACATTAGTTCTCACTACATCAGGAATTAAATTATTAAACACCTCCAAAAGTATAATTTCTCTGAGAGCTTCATACTTTTGGTCTATTTTCAAAGCCCTTATCCACCTATCAAAATTACTCTGTTTGATCCTTTCAAACTCCATGTATGTTTGACCAAATTCTTTCCTTAAATTTCTAAACCTTTTGTCTGTCGGCTTCAGGCACTAGTTCACAAGCACCTAAGGTGGATTTTTTCACCTCCTCTTACATCCCAGATACCTCCTCCGGTAGTGATGCAAACACTTAACTAGTCCTACGTACCAGCTTTATTTGAAACAGTAATACCCACATGTCCTGTGGCCATTTCATTTGTTTAGCTACCTTCTCAAATGAAATGAAAAAGGCTTCTACCTCCTTCTCATCAAACCTTGGACATATTTAAATAGATCCCCACCAAGCCTTCGACTTTGAAGCACTTTCTCACTATCCTGATCACTATTCACCAACTGTACTTTTCCCTTTATGTCTGCCAATTCTAACTGATTGTCATGTTTCATGGCCATTTTATGAAGTTCAAATTCTCTCTTTACTTTTTTCCCTGTTCTGTATCTCCCTTTCTCTTTCTTTTTGTTCTGCTAGGGCTATTCTTTCTGTTTTCCTTTCTTCTCTCTCTTTTTCCTCTCTCCCTCTTTCTCTTTCTTTTTCCTCTCCCTTTCCTTCATATTCAAACTGCTTTAATTATCTTTCTCATGTTCTATTTGTTTAATTTGTAACTGAATTTTTGCCATTTCCAATGAATTAAATTGCATCTCAGGCAACTTTAAATGCTTAGCCACCACCATAATGACCTCATCTTTTCACATTTTGTCAGGTAATGTTAACTGCAATGTTTTTGCCAAATCTGACAGTCTGCTTTTAGTCTCTGTCCATAAGGTACTGCGTGTGACTGCCTCCACCCCCAAAAACTTCAGAGCCTCTGAAAGAGTTATTGTCAACAACACACTCTCTACTTAAACTAAAATATCACACCAGAAAACCACCCACAATATGCTCATCCCTCACTGTCTTTAAGTTCACTAAACCAATCCAATAGATAGTCTTTTATCCCCCTTGACCCCCAATTTGTTATGGGCCAGGGTTTAGAGAACCCCAAAGTGTATCACGGAGTTCATCTGACCCCCAACGTTTACTAGATTGTGGTATGGGGAGCACACAGCCTACTCTACAGGTGTGGGACAGCAGAAATGGAAAAGTATTTTTTAAAGCAAAACAATGTTTATTCTATGAACTCAAGTTAACCTTTTTAAAATGTACAGTGAACATCTTAGCAACCATTAATTCAAATACAACCCCCAAAGAATACAACACTAAGTAATCCATCAAGCTTTCCTTTCAACATCCATAAGACTTAAAAAAAACCTTTTATCAGAAACACATTAAGTTTACATCCACTACGGAGAACATTTATAATTCTGAATTCACCAAATGATCAAGAGATAGTCTTTTCATGGCAGAGAGATCAACAGTGAACATGTTCTGTCTGGCTTCAGCTCCAACACTGAAAACAAAACTAAAACACATCCTGCAGCAAACAGCCTAAAACGAAAGTTAAAAAGCTGACATACAGCCCAGCTCCACCCACTCTCTGACATCACTGCAGTAGTAAACACCCATTTCTTAAAGGTACTCTTACTACAGATATTTATATACACACCCATTTATAAACACCCATTTCTTAAAGGTACTCTCACATGACACCACTTCCCCCACTGTATCCCTGCAACCAAACCTAACCTACTAATTTAGACACAAAAGGGCAATTTAACACGGCAATCCACCTAACCTGCACATCTCTGGACTGTGAGAGGAAACCGGAGCACCCGGAGGAAACCCATGCAGACACTGGGAGAAACTCCACACAGTCACCAGACATCGGAATCGAGCCTGGGTCCTGGTGGTGTGAGGTAACAGTGCTAGCCACTGTGCCACCATGCTATCCACAGTCCCACACTACTCTTTTGCAGGTTCGTGGGAGAGTAATATTGGTCCGGGTGTGACACTTGCCTTCCACTCGATCCAGTGGGAATTCTACCCAGTCAGTTGGGTTAACATCACCCTGGGTGATTTTCCACAATCCAGTCCCTTTCCAGCAGGGCCCCACAGCTGACATCTATTCATCCACTTTTTGCCTCCCCACCGTGGAATGCACACAAGAAATGGACCCCTTCCTGACTGTTCTCGTGTCATTTTTGAAAGGGGGTGGGTGCGAATAGATAGTGGGCATCAAACAGAGTCAATCTGAATGATGTGCAGGTTAGGTGAATTAGCCAAGTGAAAATTGCCCCACAGTGTCCAAAAAGGTGCGGGTTAGGTGGGGTTGCGGGGATAGGGTGGGGGAGTGGGCCTGGGTGGGGTGCAGCCTCGATGGGCCGAATGGCCTCCCCTGCACTGTAGGGGTTCTATGGAGAAAGAAAAATCGCCTCCCATCAATTCAGTAGCCCTTGCCAGCAACCCCCTAACTTTGCGGGTCTGACAGTGGGAGCAAAAATTAAAGTGCATGAACCTGCAAAACACACGCGCACACACACAGATCGGCAACTCTGACTCCGTTTGGAGCGATCTTGTGAAAATAGGGCAGGTGCCCTGACGATTCACAGGAAAATCAGGGCAGGAAGCAGCCAGCACAAGCTGCTCTGCAGCGCCAGCGGGACTGAAGCAGAACGCTGTGCGTTTCAGCAAGCTGTTCCCAATTGGAGGACGCTCCCTGAGCACCAACCAACTATTCAGGTCGCTCCTGTCTCTTTCCCCCCCCCCCCCCCCCCCCCCACCACCACAAAAAAAATGTTTATTTTTCTCTAACTTAATTTGAACGGATTAAATCCGTTTCCTTCAACCCCGAGCACGATCAGTTCCCCTCTCCAGTCAGGAGAAGAGGCAGAGCATCTCTTCTTTGAGAGATCAGTGGTGTTAATTACAGTGTTCAAACATGCAAAATATAGACGGGTGACAGAAGATGGCATGTGGAATGTCACACAGCACACACACACACGACGGCTGCACTCAAACCCCACCGGGAACACAAGAAGGAACATTGATTTTGTTTCAAAGCCTGGTCTGGAAAATGAAAATTATAGCACTTTTTTTTTCCAAAAGTAAACAAAACGGGCAAAAGCTAATACATTTGCAGATCATTGCAGACCGCTCCTGTGGAACTGAAGTGACAAGAATTTGAGTTAATCGGATAATGCGTTACTTTCTTTTTTGGACCTTATAATTCCCAGCCAGGAAACTTATCCAACAAGATATAGATCCACAACTGGTTACATCAGGAACAAAAATCCCCTTCTGAAGTATCATTCAGATCCCGAAGACTTTCCAATGTATCATTTGGATGTTTTTATTTCCTCCTGTGGGGTTTTTGTTTTGATTTTGTCCTCCATAAATGGTCAATAAAAGGCAACCTGTAAATAGCATAATTTCAAAAATTCAGAGAGTTCCCTGTAAAGGGGGGGGGGGGGGGGTCACTATATCAGATTGACCTGTTTCTGCACTGTCCATTCGGAATTTCAGAGCTGTCGTTAAAAAAAATCGAAATCAGGAGTGTGTGGTATATAATTTTTTTAAAATCATGGTACAAATGCTTACCTGCGGGGTACAGGGATTGCACTGGCGTTTAGGGACTGCAATCTCTGGAATATTGTGTGAAGCAATGGGGTCAATCTGCTCCCATTTAAAGAGGGCAATAAAACAGGGAAAATGCTGCTGCAGTTTACCCCCCCCCCCCCCCCCCCCCAAACACACACACACAGATCCTCTCCCCTCTCAACGAGAGTCTGGTACTGCCACCGAGGTACAAGCAGCCACTTGGATGTGCCACACACACACACACAGCAAGCACAATTTTACCTGGCTTCTCCGTCGACATGTTGCGGGAGAATGGACAGCGATTCCTGCAGGAGGCGATCCAGATGTTGCCTCTGGGAGAATAAACAGCCTGTTTGTAGAGATCGGCTGCTCCACCGCGAGAACGAAATGAAATGATAATAATGAGAGAGAGAGAGAGAAAAAAAGGGGGTGGGAAGGCGGTGGAGAGGAACAGCTCTTAAAGCCAGCCTGTCCCTTCATAGACCCTGACAATGCAGCTTGCTCAAACCTTCTGTTGCCATTGTAAAGAGGGAGGGTGGGGGGAGGAAACACTGTGAGATTGTCACTGTGTTCTGGAGTGTTATAAATGTATTTTACATCTAGGGATGAGAATTGGACCGAGATACAGGGGTCACAGGGTGGCCTATTCCTCGCTTAAACTGGTGGGAAAGGCATCACTTTTTGACCATAAATATAGCACAGCGAGGATTAAAATCACAACAACCAACCCCCCCCCCCCCCCAACCACCCTTCCCCAGATGTATGCAAAACAAAATCTAGCCTGGTTGCCACAGGCACTTTGCAACTTGGTGGGAATCCACCTCCCTCCCATTAAAGTGTGAAATTGTTTCATTCAAATGAGGTAATCTGTCTCCATCAGCGGCCCCCAGCTTTTTTTCTGCTGTCGACATGAGGTTAATGTGCTCGCTGTTATTTCTGGGAAAATCTCACAGCAAATTCAGGCGAGGGGCAGATGGCGTATGGAAACTGGGGCAACTGGAAGATAATTAATGATGGTCTTAGGTGACCCAGAAACTCCACCCCATCTCCACACACCCCCCTCCCTCCTCACCCCATCGCCACAAGAGTTCTCCACTTCTGCCTGCTGTCATTGTAGCTCTGCCTTGTAGGTAGCCCATTGAGTGTTGTCCCATTCCAAGGGCTTCAATACAGAAATTCGAGGCCGGCACCCACTCCAGTGCAGTACCATAGAACATCGAACATACAGTGCAGAAGGAGGCCATTCGGCCCAGCGAGTCTTCACCGACCCACTTAAGCCCTCACTCCCACCCTATCCCCATAACCCAATAACCCCTCTAACATTTTTGGTCACTAAGGGCAATTTAGCATGGCCAATCCACCTAACCTGCACATCTTTGGACCGTGGGAGGAAACCGGAGCAAACCCACGCACACACGGGGAGAATGTGCAGCCTCCGCACAGACAGTGATCCAGCGGGGAATCGAATCTGGGACACTGGCGCTGTGAAGCCACCGTGCTATCCATTTGCGCTACCATGCTGTACCAATGGAGTGCCGCACTGTTGGACGTGACACATATGGATGAGATGTTGAACCAAAGCCATCTCATGCCAATGTAAACAATCCTGTGACAACATTTCAAAAGAGACCAGAGGAATTGCCCCCTGTGTCCTGCCCTTGACCAATATTCACCCCTCAATCAATGACACAGATTTCCTGATCACTATCACATTGCATGTTTGTGGAAGTGAGCCATGGGAAAATTGACGTCCCTATTTCTGAAGTAAGTAAAGTAATTAAATCTCCGTAGCCCCAGATGACCATAGGCTGCTTTCCCCTGTGAGGGGGAGAGCTGACTGGTGGTGATTTAACCCAAGGATCACCACATCTCAGGCGAGGGGCAAGGTTGAGAAGATGGGACCTTTATGAATAACCTCAGTTGATACGGGGCATGAACCTATGTTGCTGGCCTCATTCTGCATCACATAGAAATATAGAAAATACTTGCAGGAGTAGGCCATTCGGCCGTTCCAGCCTGCATCACCATTCAATATGATCATGGCAGATCATGCAAATTCAGTCTCCCACTCCTGCTTTCTCTCCATACTCCTTGATCCCGTTAGCTGCAAGGGCCATGCCCAGTTGCCTCTTGAATATATCCAACAAAATGGCCCCAACAGCTTTCTGTGGTGGAGAATTCCACAAGTTCACAACTCTCCGAGAGAAGAAGTTCTTCCTCATCTCAGTCCTGAATAGTTTACCCCTTAGCCTTAGGCTGTGACCCTAGTTCTGGACGTCCCCAACATCGCAACATTCTTCCTGCATCCAGCCTGTCCAGTCCCATCAGGATTTTATATGTTTCCATGAAATCCCCTCTAATTATTCTAAACTCGTGAGTATAAGCCCAGTCGATCCAGTCTTTCTTCATATGTCAGTCCTGCCATCCTGGAAATTAGTCTGGTGAATCTTCACTGGACACCCTCAATAGCAAGAATATCCTTCCTCAAACTAGGAGACCAAAGCTGCCCACAATACTCAAGGTGTGACCTGACCAAGGCCTGTATAACTGCAGCTAGACATTCCTACTCCTATACACAAATCATCTCGCTCTGAAGGCCAGCATAGCTTTCCTCACTGCCTGCTGTACCGACATGCCAACCTTCAGTGATTGTTCCACCATGACACCTAGGTCTCGTTGCAATTCCCCTTGTTCCCAAACTGCCACCATTCAGATAATAATCTGCCTCCCTGTTTTTGCCACCAAACTGGATAACCTCACATTTACCCACATTATATTGCATTTGCCAAGTATTTGCCCCCTCAGCCTGTCCAAGTTACCCTGCAGCCTCTTTGCATCCTCCTCACAGCACACACTGCCACCCAGCTTAGTGTCATCTGCAAATTTGGAGATATTGCAATTCCTTCATCCAAATCATTAATGTATATTGTGAAGAGCTGGGGTCCCAGCACTGGACCCTGCGGTACCCCACTAGTCACTGCCTGCCACTATGAAAAGGACTCTTATTCCCAATCTCTGCTTCCTGTCTGCCAACTAGTTCTCTATCCACGTCAATACATTACCCTCAATCCCATAAGCTTTATTTTTGCGCACTAATCTCTTGTGTGGGACCTTGACAAAAGCCTTTGGAAAGTCCAGATACACAACATTCACTGGGTCACCTTGTCGACTCTACTGGTCACATCCTCACTCTATATTTTTAGAATATACACACATATATCTATATATATATATATATATTATCATCATGACAAATTTATCATTTTTAAAAATGGACAAAGAATTCAAAATTACTCAAAACAAAGGAATTTTCCAGCATTTAGAGAAGCTGCCACCTCGTTAACTCTGAAGAGCAACTAATGACTTGGTGAGCTGCAGACGATCAACCTCTGAGGTAATTATACAAAGACCATTTACATTTCTGGTCAATGGAGATTGCCAGTCTGCTAGAACAAAGAAGCCAGCAGTCACTTTTGAAATTCTGAATGATTGAAATATTAACAATCTCAGGAATCAAAACTAAGGATCCTTTGTCAAAGCCAAAATCAAAAGGTGGGAGTCACATGACCCTCCACCTACCCCCCTAAACTCAACCTAGCAGCAGCCTCTCTCATCATGGAAGTAATCTCTCCTGGAATGATGGCTTATCCAGCATCCGTTTCTGCCCGCTGACCTCTGTGAAGAAATGCACCATTGGACTTTTGCTTCTGAACTCTTTGTTTGTGAAAAAGTAGGACTAATTTATTCTGTGATCTTTGCCCTCAATCTCTTTCTTTTCTGTATCCCTCTTTTATTGCGTGAATGCAAAAGGGGGCTGTATTGAACTATTTTCCCACTTTTCGAGTGTGAAAATAAACTAACCCTCTAAGTTTATCCTAGCTTGAGCTGCCTGTGAAATTAAATCGCTTATTGTCACAAGTAGCCTTCAACTGAAGTTATTGTGAAAAGCCCTTCGTCGCCACAGTTCGGGGAGGCTGTGGGGTTATTAGTAAAACATTGGATTACAATAAAACAGAAGGGGTTTGAAAAAGATGCCATCATTGTAAAGGGGCAGATAAAAAAACACTGTTCTGTTAATGGACTGGTGGTAGGAGGAAGTATCAGAGCAATTTAAATTAACCCTCTCCAATTGGTAACAATTTTGGTTTCTGTGTTTCATTCACATCATTTATGGATACAATCGTGTCATTTTTTGGTGTGGTCAGCCATGTTTGATGTCGAGGGGCGCCTCTCAAGCTATATGCCTCCGTTGACAAGCTAGAGACCTGTTCCAGGGAAAACCTTGATATGGGAACAGTTGAAAGTCTGCCTTGTACACCACGAGGTGCGGGGGGGAAAGAAACAACAACTAGAAAAAGGTAATGAAGATAGTCATAAAACTCCAACTGGTTTATAAATCTCCTTCCCACCCCAATGTAACTTGGCTTCCATGCGATTTCAATCTCACGTTCGTGAACCAATTTGAATGCCTTTTTAAGGTGCTAGATGTAAAAATAAAGCTGCAAAACAGACCCCAGCCCCATCTCAGTCACGGCAGCTATGGATCACCATTAAATTGACAATTAACCACACATACTTTGAACTACATTATGGGTTCACTATGTGTTGGGAAGAGGTTTTTGAGGGCTGTAGGGTTTTAACAGGCTTGCTGATAAGGGGAGGTAGGGAAAATAAATTCCTCCTTCTCTACTCTCAGACCAGGCCAGTACCACACAGGACAATGCACATGTACCCAGCCTGTGGTTTTCAGTCCATTTGCAATACGCACTTCAGCCTGTGCTGGGAGTGACAAAGTGAAACTTTTACCTTTGAGTGTATGTTAAACTGAGAGCACATCACTGTCAGGATAACCAAATATGGTCATTTACTGGACCACACTGGATACGGGCCAGTAGCATATTGGTCATGTCACGGGATGAGTAATCGAGAGGACTGGGCTAATGAGAGATATAAAAATTCCACCATAGCAGCTGGGCAATCTTAACGCAGTTAATTAAATAAAAAGCGAGTATCGGTGATAATGATCATGGAACTACAGGATTGTTGTAAATATCCATCTGGTTCCCTAATGTCCTTTGAGGAAATTAGCTGAGCTTAACCAGTCTGGCCTCTATATGACGCAGGACCTACACAATGTGGTTGACTCATAACTGACAACTGAAATGCTCTGGCAAACTAGTCACTTGTACAGCGATCGGCAATAAATGATGGCCTTGCCACTGATGCTAACATCCTGGGAATGAATTTTAAAAAGCCCAGTGGCATTTGTCGCTTCCTTGAGTGTTTTGACAGAAATAAAATTGTTGTAAATGTCTTGCTCTCACAGTCCATTACTTGTTGCTTCTTCCTAGCGGCTCACCAATGCTGTTCATATTTATTGGCTGATTATCTGCACTTTACTCTGTTTATTTATCACATGTTCATTACAAAACTGTCAATCTGCGTGACTCAAATTTTAAGCACAATTATGACTCTGAAATTATCGTATTTTTTTCTCATTCGTTCTTGAGTTGCGAACATTGCTGGCTCAGACAGCGTTTATTGTCCATCCCTAATTGCCCCTTGACATGGTGGCGGTAAGCCTCCTCCTAGAACCACCGTGGACCCTGAGGTGTAAGTACACCCATCGTGCTGTTAGGGAGGGAGCTCCAGGTCTTTGGCCCAGCGACACTGAAGGAACGGCCGATAGGTTTCCCAGTCAGGATGGGGAGTGACTTGGAGGGAAACTTGGTAAGACAATCTCACTTGTCTCCCTGACTGTGCATCAAATGAAAACAGTCAGCCACAGCCAAAACACCAAACACAGCTCCTCCTCTTCGGCATTCTGAATGGATCACACCCACAGCCACATCCTGATCCACTCACCAGTCAACCTCAGGCACCTACCCATGCGAGCTCAAGAAATGTAATAATGATAATCTTTATTAGTGTCACAATAGGCTTACATTAACACTGCAATGAAGTTACTGTGAAAAGCCCTTAGTCGCCACACTCCGGCGCCTGTTTGGATACACAGAGGGAGAATTCAGTATGTCCAATTCACCTGATGCACGTCTTTCGGGACTTGTGGGAGGAAACCGGAGCACCCGGAGGAAACTCACGTTGACATGGGGAGAACGTGCAGGCTCCACACAGACAGTGGCCCAGAGCCGGGAATCGAACCTGGCGCTGTGAAGCAACAGTGCTAACCACTGTGCTACCGTGCCGCCCAATGTAACACCTGCTTTTTAAGATCTCCTTCCTGCTCAGCCTCCAGCTCCCAAACACTCCTTCCAGTGATAACACCCATTGCGATATAGCTATTGTAATTCAGTGCACAGCTCTGACTGATCCCACATGTTGTTTGGGGAGAGTAAATTCAGATTGACTGACCTAGGAACATGAGTAAGCCATTCAGCCCTTCGATCCTGCTTCACCATTCAATATGCTCACACTGAATATATTCAAGAGGCGGCTGGATATATCACTTGGGGAGAATGGGATCAAAGGCTATGGGGAGAAAGCAGGATTAGGCTATTGAGTTGGATGATCAGCCATGATCATGATAAATGGCAGAGCAGGCTCAAAGGGCCAAAAGGCCTCCTCCTGCTTCTATCTTCTATGTATCTACGTATGTATGTATCATAGCTCCATGCAGACGGGGAAGGCGCCGGGACCGGACGGATTCCCGGCGGACTTCTACAAAAAATTCGCGACAGCGCTGGCCCCGCACCTGCGGGAGATGTTCACAGACTCGCTAGCTAGGGGCACGTTGCCACCCACGTTAGCACAGGCCTCAATCTCGCTGATACCTAAGAAAGACAAAGACCCAACGGAATGTGGGTCATACAGACCCATATCTCTGCTGAACGCAGACGTCAAAATACTGGCCAAAATCCTAGCCAAAAGGCTAGAAGACTGTGTACCTGAGGTGGTCACAGAGGACCAGACGGGCTTCGTCAAAGGTAGACAGCTTACCGCGAACATCAGGCGCCTGCTGAACGTGATAATGACCCCCTCCGGGGAGAGAACACAAGAGGTGATCGTCTCCCTGGACGCAGAAAAGGCCTTCGACAGAGTCGAATGGAAATACCTCATAGAGGTACTGGAGCGGTTCGGGCTTGGAACAGGGTTCACCGCTTGGGTAAAGCTCCTATACAACGCCCCCATGGCGAGTGTACGGACCAACAATACCAACTCCCAATACTTCCAGCTGCACAGGGGCACCAGACAAGGATGCCCACTGTCCCCGCTGCTGTTCGCACTAGCAATCGAACCGCTAGCAATCGCGCTCAGGGCAGCAAAAAATTGGAGGGGGATCCGAAGGGGAGGTAGAGAGCACAGAGTCTCACTCTATGCGGATGATCTGCTCCTCTATATCTCGGACCCACAAAGCAGCATGGACGGAATCATAGCGCTCCTGAAAGAGTTTGGAGCCTTCTCGGGCTACAAACTCAACATGAGCAAAAGTGAGATCTTCCCAGTACACCCGCAAGGGGGGGGGGGGCAGCACTAAAGGGCCTGCCGTTCAAACAAGCCCGAAATAAATTCCGCTACCTGGGGATCCAAATAGCCCATGACTGGAAAGGGATCCACAAATGGAACCTCACCAGCCTGACGGAGGAAGTAAAAAAGGACCTGCAAAGATGGAACACACTCCCGCTCTCCCTCGCGGGGAGAGTCCAGACGATCAAAATGAACGTACTGCCCAGGTTCCATTTCCTGTTTAGATCCATTCCGATCTACATCCCCAAGGCCTTTTTCAAAGCGCTGGACAAACATATCATGGCGTTCGTATGGGGGGGTAAAAATGCTAGGATCCCAAAGAAGGTCATGCAAAAAACAAAATCCAGGGGGGGGGCTAGCCCTCCCGAATCTACAATTCTACCACTGGGCGGCAACAGCCGAGCGAGTAAGGGGATGGATCCAGGAGCCAGAAGCCGAGTGGGTGCATGCGGAGGAGGCCTCCTGCATGGGAACCTCCCTCCGGGCCCTCGCCACGGCAGCACTCCCATCCCCACCCAAAAAACACTCCACCAGCCCAGTGGTGACGGCCACCCTCCAATCCTGGAACCAACTGCGGCAGCAATTTGGCCTGTACAAAATGTCGGACAAGGCTCCCATCTGCAACAACCATAGGTTCACACCAGCACTGACTGACGCCACCTTCAAAAGGTGGAGGCAGGACGGGGGGACACTGACAGTCAAGGACCTATACACGGACGACAGGATCGCAACACTGGACGAACTGACAGAGAAATTTCAGCTAGCTGGGGGGAACGAGCTACGGTACCTGCAGCTCAAAAACTTCCTACGAAAGGAGACAAGGACATACCCACAACCACCACGACAGACACTACTGGAAGACCTACTGGACGCAAGTATCCTACAGAAAGGGAACTGTAGTGACATGTATGACCGACTGGTAGATAGGGACGACACCGTACTGGACGCAACAAGAAGGAAATGGGAGGACGACCTGGGGATGGAGATAGGGTGGGGACTCTGGAGCGAAGCACTGCATAGGGTCAACTCCACCTCCACGTGCGCAAGGCTCAGCCTGACGCAACTAAAAGTGGTACATAGAGCCCACTTAACGAGAAACCGTATGAGTAGGTTCTTCCCGGAGGTGGAGGACAAATGTGAGCGGTGCCAGAGAGGCCCGGCCAACCACGCCCACATGTTCTGGTCTTGCCCCAGACTTGTGGAGTACTGGACAGCCTTCTTCGAGGCTATGTCCAAAGTGGTGGGGGTGAGGGTGGAGCCATGCCCGATAGTGGCGGTCTTCGGGGTTTCAGACCAGCCAGATCTATTCCTGGGGAGGAGGGCGGACGCCCTTGCCTTTGCCTCCCTGATTGCCCGCCGTAGAATCCTGTTTGGCTGGCGGTCAGCAGCACCACCCAGAGCTGCAGACTGGCTGTCCGACCTCTCGGAATCTCTCCAAATGGAGAAAATCAAATTCGCCATCCGAGGGTCGGACGACGGCTTCCACAGAACGTGGGAGCCATTCATGCAACTGTTCCGGGACCTGTTTGTGGCCAACGTACAGGAGGAAGAATAGTCGGGTGGCCAAGAACCAGGGGAAAATGGACGAGAATTGGGGGAAGGTAGCCGGGGGGAGGGAGGGGGGGGGCTACGGGCTCGGTATGGGGGTTTGATGGCAAGCCAAGGCCCAAAACCAAACTATAAATAAATGCCTACAAACATGTGCCTCGGCCATATTGGGGAATGTAAAATATGTATGCTGGCTAAAGGGGGCGGCCACAATTATTGTTATGAAGATGCTTACCTGTAAATATTCATGTTAAATTTTTGTGTTTTCCTTTTTTTTTCTCTCTCTCTAATAACTTGTAATTTGTCATATATAAAATATGAAAACTCAATAAAAAAACATTTTTTAAAAAAATGTATGTATCATGGCTGATTCTCTATCCGAATGCCATATTTTCACTTTCTCCCCATATCCCTTGATGCATTAAAATCTCTCTTTCTGGAATATATTCATTGACTTTTGGTAACCTCCTGTGGTCGAGAATCCCACAGCTTTACAACCCTTTGAGCGAAGAAATATTTCCTAATCTCAGTTCTGAATGACCTACCACAGTGTTTTTCAAAAAAATATTCCAGGGACCCATTTTTTAACGAACCGGCCAACCTTCGGGAGCCATGCCGGCCGACAGTCTGGACCCACCATTTGTACTTACCTTAAATGTGACAGGTGAGCCTTCTTGGACCTGACGATCTCACTGGCTTTGTCATTCTATGTTACATTTCTGTATGGGTTCTTCACCAGAGGCTCTGGAGCTCACACCACCACTGCTTTGTCCTGTCGTGGATTCTCCTGAACATCACACACCACCACTGCTTTGTCCTGTTGTGGATTCTCCTGAACAGCTCACACCACCACTGCTTTGTCCTGTCGTGGATTCTCCTGAACAGCTCACACCACCACTGCTTTGTCCTGTCGTGGATTCTCCTGAACAGCTCACACCACCACTGCTTTGTCCTGTTGTGGATCCTCCTGAACAGCTCACACCACCACTGCTTTGTCCTGTTGTGGACCCTCCTGAACAGCTCACACCACCACTGCTTTGTCCTGTTGTGGATTCTCCTGAACAGCTCACACCACCACTGCTTTGTCCTGCTGTGGACTTCCTCCAGCAGGTTTAGTTGTGAGACCCTAGCCTGTTTGTGTCTCTGGCCCTCTCTTCCTTATTACAAAATGAACCATTTAAAAATTTTCAGTCCTGTTGATTGTTTGTTGCCAGCAAAATGGAGGAATCGCTACCGCGCCCACAGCACGTGATGTCAGCGTTCGGGCCGCGTGACCTGTTCTCTACCGTAACTCCAGGCAGGAAGACTGCACTGAATTTCAAAAATATCTCCCCCTGGGTCAGCGCCGACGTCAGGAAGAGGCGGTGCTTCTCACTGGGCTTCGGGCCTACACACTGATGAGCGGGCACACGCCTGAATTCCGAAAGCCGTTCGCGACCATCATTTTTAAAGCCAGTCGCAGCTGGCATTTTAAAAGCCGGCTGCTGCGGCCTTCGTGCATTCATTCCTGCGATCGGGAACGCCGCGATGGATCGTTCCGTGACCTTCCTTACACCTCCCGCGATCCGCAGGTGGGTCGCGACCCCGACTTTGAAAAATGACTGATCTATCACATATCTTGAGACTGCGATCCCTGGTTCCAGATTCCACACCCATGGAAAACATCTTCCCTGCATCTAGTCTGACCAGGCCCCTTCGAATTTTAGATGTTTAAATCAGATCTCCTCTCATCCTTCTAAACTCGAGTGAACACAGGCCGAGTCGACCCATTCTCTCCTCATAGGACAGTCCCACCAACCCCAGTATCAGCCACGTGAACCTCCGCTGCACTCCCTCTGTGACAAGCAAATCCTTTCTTAGGCAGGGAGACCATAATTGCTCACAATACTCTAGGTGTGGTCTCACCAAGGCCCTGTGTAACTGCAGTAAGATATTCCCACTCTGAACTCAAATCCTCTCACAATGAAGACTAACAAACTATTTGCCTTCCGAAATGCCTTTTTCTTGCAGAAGGAGGCCATTCGGCCCAAGGAGTCTACACCAGCCCCTGAACAAGCACTCTACACAAGCCTACACCTCCAAACTATCCCTGTAACCCAACTTAACCCTTGGACACCAAGGGGCAATTCAGCATGGCCAACCCACCTAACCTGCCCACCTTTGGACTGTGGGAGGAAACCGGAGCACCTGGAAGAAACCCACGCAGAAACGGTGCAAACTGCACACAGTCATCAGAGTCCGAAATTGAACCCGGGCCCCTATGCTGTGAGGCAGCAGTGCTAACTACTGTGCCACCGTGCTTGATGCACCTGCCTCTCCACTTTGATTGGCTGCTGTACAAGGACACCCAGATCCCTTTGTCCATCCACACTTCCCAATATATCACCATTTAAATAATCCCCTTCCTTTCTGTTTGTCATACCGCAGTGAACAACTTCACATTTAGCCATGTGTTTGTCCACTCACTCAACTTTGGCAGAATTCTCTGACCCCCGCAGGGTTGGAGAATCACCCGGGGCCGCCTAAAATCCCGCCCCCGCTGTGGCTGGAATTCTCCGCCACCCGGGAATCGGCGGGAGTGGGAATCACGCCGCGCAGATCGGCGTGCCCCCCGCGGCGATTCTCCGGCCCACGATGGGCCGAAGTCCCGCCGCTGATAGGCCAATCCCACCGACGTGGTTTCAACCACCTCTGGTGGCGGCAGGATTGGCGGCGTGAGTGGGCCCCCGGGGACCTGGGGGGAGGGGGGGCGGGTGATCGGATACCAGGGGGTGCCCCCACGGTGGCCTGGCCCGCAATCGGGGCCCACCGATCGGCGGGCAGGCCAGTGCCGTGGGGGCACTCTTTTTCTTCCGCCGCCGCCATGGCCTCCACCATGGCGGAGATGGAAGAGACCCCCCCCCTACCGCGCATGCACCGGTGGGGACGTCAGTGACCGCTGTCGCACCGGCGCATGCGCGGACCGGCGAAGGCCTTTCGGCCCGCCCCGGCACCAGGCGGCGTCTTTGGTACTGGTTTTGGGAATATTTTTGAGAATTCCGCACCTTTGGGGAGGCCCGACGCCGGAGTGGTTGGCGTCACTCCGCTACGCCGGGACCCCACGCCCTGCCGGGTAGGGGAGAATCCCGGCCCTTGTCTCAATCACCTTGAAGCCTCCTTGCATCCTCCTCACGACTCACAATTCCACCCAGTTTTGTGTCGTCAGCAAACCTGGAAATGTTACTTGTGGTTCCCTCATCCAGGTCCTTTATGTTTCATCCCTGTCCCTGTGCTTATTGGATCCAGCTGTTGCTGATGATTCTGTTGTTTGCCTCACACCTTCTCCAGTCACATCTACTTTTCTCACTTGTCTCCTCACCACCTCCTTTTGCTCTTTGCCTTTATCCCTTTTGCCATTTAATCCCGCCTGTCTTCCACCCCATCACTTCCCTTTCCTTCTCGCACTCACCCACAATCTTTCCCATTCCCTTGCCTCCGCACTTGCCTGTCACAGTCCCGCCTCTTCCCAGTTTTGATGAAGGCCCGTCCACAAAAACTGTTAACCTTGTTCCTCTGCGCTGACCCGCTGATTATTTTCAACCCTCTATGTTTTTTGATTTCAGTCAATGAGCCATTCAAGATCCAACCGCAAAATGTTTACTTTCCTGCAGTTCGTTCAATCAACCCACTATCGACTTCAATCATTCGACTGATGTCCCTCTGAACAACCTCTCCAATGATTGGGGAGGAAGAGCGAGCAGAGTGAATTGTCGGCTACATTGCTGTGATGGATGATGAGATTTAACAACACACTGATTCACGTTGGGTAACTTAAAGCAAGCAGGAGTTGATGCGAGAGATATACAGTGGACTGGAGTGTATATCAGAATAACTTTATTCACTGCTCTGAATAGCCCCTAGTACAGCTGTGTAGCTTAGAATATAAGGCACAATAGTACACATTACACATCACCTCAGTGTTTTTTCAACAAGGTAAAATATTACACACTGCAATTGACACCAATTTGGCTTATTTGAAGGCGGGATTTCCACCAGCCACGAGTTTCTCACCGCGGGCTGGTTGTTTGGTTGCTGGTGGTGGGATTCTATCGCCCTTCCGATGGTCAATGAGATTTCCCACTGTAACCAACGCAACTGCAAATCCCACTGGCGGAGCAATGCTGCCGGCAGGAAGATTGAATCGCAACGACCAGAGAATTCCAGCCTGTGTCTGGGGGGGGGGGGGGGCGATTTTTAGTGTCTAAGGTCTCCACCCGGCCCCTGGATAAAGCCCGTGACGTAGATGTTCAGGGCGGCCATCACCTTGACAGCCGCCGGGAGGGGGTACCGCCCCCCCCCCCCCCAGCCGCCGGGAGGGGGGTACCACCCCCCCTCCCTCCCCCCCCCCCCCCCCCCCCCCCCTCATACCCTCACGGTGCCAGGTGTGCTATCATGTGGTAGATATATCGCACTGTCTCCCTGCTCAGCCGGAGTCTTCCACGGCATGCCCGGTCCGCCAGCTCCTCGAATGTCAGCCGTTGCCGGTACACACGAGGCTTTATGTGGCGCCTCCTTTGCACCACCTCCTTGGCCTGTTGGGCAGCCGGTTCTCCATCCTCACAGCTGCTGGACCTTCCTCCTCCTGAAGCAGCCATTCAGCCACAGGGCATCCCCCAGGGCCACCATTGTACTGTCTGCAGGAGGTGAACAGCCAACACGTTAGCATGGTGCGGACCCCCATGCCCAACCGGATCCAACAGGCTACATGGTGGCCCCCAGTTGGCACAGTGGACTCTGACTCCACGTAGCCCCCTCACCCCTCCTCTCCACACCTCTGACCCCATCGGTGCCTGGTCGAAAATACCGTGTCGGGCCTGCTAATGATAGGCCAAGGGTGTTTACTGTATGTGTGGAGTTGAATGCATTGACGCTGCTTTCGAGGCACCGGAGAATTGCGATTTGGCGTGAACCCGGCATCCACCACGATTTTGATGTCAAAACAGATTCTCCGTCCAATCACATTTACCGATTTTGGTGTTGGCCGACAGAGACTTCTGTCCCAGATGTTTCAGATTGTGCAGCCTTGCTAGTTTACATTATGTAGGCACAATGAATTTGTTGAGGATTTGCTGTGCTACCTGACATTACCAACCCACACGACTGGCACAGAGATTTTTGAAGCATTGAATAGTTTTGAGGTTGGAAAATGCGGGCTCGACTGGGTTCGTTGCAGAGGAATCACAAGTGACGGAGCAGCCAACACAACTGGGAAAAACAGCGGAGTTATAGTAAGGATTAAGGAGGCAGCTGGTCAGAACATTGTTTGGAATCATTGTTTTATTCACCGTGAGGCACTGACATTGGATTCTCCGCCGGCCGGATGCTCCGTTTTGCCGGCAGCCCGGCGGGTTTCCCGATGGCGTGGGGCTGCCCCACAATGGGAAACCCCAATGACCAGCCGGCGTAATGGAGAATCCCGCCGGCGGGGTGAAACAGACATGTAGCGCGGCGGGGCGGAGAATCCAGTCCCCTGTGTTCCGATATGGGGGCCAAGCACACAGATTTATTGTTCCACCCAGAAGCACGTTGGCTGTCAGCGGGTCGGGTGCTAGTCAGAGTTCACAAACTGAGGTATCAAATCCATGCTTTCCTCCTCAAGAAATCGTCCTCTCTGGCTGATTTGTTTGCTGATGAAACTTGGATGCGAACTATGTCTCACCTTGCAGATATCTTTTCAATTCTAAATGAACTGAACCTCAAATTGCAAGGGAAGGATAGTGATTGCTTTTAGCACTGTGAAGAATATCGCAGCTTTCCAAAACTTATTGAAAGTTTGGCATTTGCGAACGCATAGCCAAAATTACTTCATGTTTCCCACACTGCTACGACACATCAAAGGAAACAGTGTTAGTAAGGAAACTGATAGACTGCCAAGCCATATTCAGTCACATATGGCTGCACGGATTAACAGTTTTTGATGCTACTTTGCAGAGAAGTTTAACATTTTGAAAGGGAAGTGGGTGAAACATCTCATTGAGTTTGAGATCCCAGAATCAGTTATTAACTTGTAGCTGACTCCAAATGAAGAAACTAAACTTCTGTGCCTCACCTGTGACAGCACTTTAGCAACATGCCAGAAGTCAATGAGGCTGCCAGCATTCTGGAGTAGAATCTCCGAGGAGTATTCAGTGCTGAGTAAAACAAGCATTTTGTTTCTTTTGGCCTTTCCAACAACTTGCATGTGCGAGGTTGGATTTTCCATCCTCACGAAGGATGGCACAAAGGAACCAGCACCCAGTTTGCACATAGTCCTCTCCTCCTGTGAACCTGATTGCAGTGAGATCGTGAGGACCAATCAGGCTCATCTCTCGCATTAAAGCTAAGAGAAAATGTGGGTCGCGTAGGTCGGTCAACGTGGGGAGCGAAGGTAAGGCGGCATGGGTTGTGAAGTTTGGGCAGTGTACGTCACAAAGCTCGGGTAGCGTGGGTCACGAAGGTAGGGCATCGTGGGTTGCAAAGATCAGGCATCGTGGGTCACAAAGTTCGGCTGGTTGGTAAAAGTGGGTCCCAGGAAAAAAGTTTGAAAAACATTGCTCTAGGCAACATCAAGTCTGCATTTTTGAACCCTGACTTTCTTTTTTTTTTATAAATTTAGATTACCCAATTATTTTTTCCAATTAAGGGGCAATTTAGCGTGGCCAATCCACCTACTCTGCACATTTTTTTGGATTGTGGGAGCGAAACCCACGCAAACATCGGGAGAATGTGCAAACTCCACACGGACAGTGACCCAGAGCCGGGATCGAACCTGGGACCTCAGCGCCGTGAGGCGGTTGTGCTAACCACTAGGCCACCGTGCTGCCCTTTGAACCCTGACTTTAACTTCAATGAACCTGTTCAAAAGTCACTTCCATTGTCCCTTCGACTTCAATCTGTCTGCAACTTCTCATTTCATTCCTTGGCTTCTGCAACTAGCTGTTCTTTAGTTTCTGTGACTTGTTTTTTTTGCCCTTACTCCACCTGTGAAAGTCGCCTTCTCTCTCGCTGCCACCCTCACCCCCCCCCCCCACAACCTTCTCTCTCACTGCCACACCCCCCCCCCCCCCCCCCCCCCCCCCCACCACACAACCTTCTCTCTCGCTGCCACCTCCTACAATCTTCTCTCTCGCTGCCCAGCTCCAGCTGCCTTTGGACCAGTTCAAACTGAACTCAAAAGGTCTTTCTAACTTAAATGTTGCCCCTGGTTGCTCAGCAACAGCTCAATCATTCTCCAATTGCGTGACTGCTTTTCATGTCATAAACTCACCAGGCACGATTTAGACACAGTTTAAAATGGACCCTTAAACCCCCCCCATACATACATACAAACTCCTTTATTAACAAGAGTTTTAGCCGTTCTTACACAGGAACACTAAGTTAAACTTACTTAAATCGATACTTTATTTCTCATACCCACATGACAAACATAGATGACGTAAAACTACCTCTGCTTCCTGAGGAGGTGAGTAACCATTTCCATTCACCAGACTGCAGCTCAAGGACACCGAAGCTGTTGCCCCAGTGCTCGGGGGGCATGAGGGGGGTGACGGGGTCCTTCAGAGAGTTTGGGCTTGTCAGGGCCTGACGTGTTCCAGGTTGGGGTGTGCACCCCTGGGCCGGGGGGGGGGGGGGGGGGGGAGGGGGTGGTGGTGAGGGGCTTTGGGCCTGTGAGGCCTTCAAGTCATCTTGTGGACTCCCATAACAGGGGCAACCCACAACTACAGCCTCTCTGTCCCACCAAACTCACCCAGGACAGAGCCCTGCTGTGGATTCTATCCTGAGATTCAATCTCACTCCCTTTGACTGTGAGCAGCCTCTAGCTTCACAGCTGAAGGCCTATTTCAAATGAGGAATTAGCCTTGTTAGCTGTGAGAGCAATTCACACTCTTTAATTCTCAAGTGCCTCCTTGAAGGCACATGAGCCATGTCCTACAATCTTTGATGCCTGAACAGTGTGTCTGAACCAGTCAGCACCATAGAGGTAGCTGCCAATAATCACTAAGAGCACAGTGGACCCCCTCTTGTGGCTGTAGGGTACATCTCCGGATGAGTGGAGGGCAGCGAACACGCCTCCCTAATGTTCCTGGCAGAGGTGTGGATTCTACGGGCTCCTGATGTGGCTGGGGGTGAGTGTGCAGAGTGAGGTTTGCCTGCACAGCTGGCTCTCTGGATGGCAGTCTGGGAGAAGGAGGACAGTCATGGTAAGGCTGGGGAGGCTTTGGGGGGGGGGGGTTTAGGGTCCCGAACTGATTGTCGGTCTCTCTCCTTCTCCATTTCCTTCCAGATACAAATATGTTTGTTCGTGTCACTCCCGTGAAGCCGGCCCTCACTGCACTGGTGGCAGCGGAGGTGGGCAGACGCCGGAGACGGCAGCAACGCCAATGCAGGCTGGAGGTGGCATCACCATGTGCAGGGGGCCGCCGCACACCCTGAAGACCCAGATGCCCATCAGGCTGAGGGGGGACCCAGAAGGAGAGGCCAGCGACAGCCCAAGGTGCACAGGCCTCTCGGTCATTCAATGAGCTGATGGACGCCATGTAGAAGACTACGTCTCAGCAGACATGGCACCCCGTGGAGGAAGAGGACACCCGTTCCCGATGGCTGTGAAGGTTACTGCCGCTCTAAACGTCTCTGCCACTGGGTCATTCCAGAGCTGTCCTGTCTGGCATATCACAATATTCAGCCCACAGGTGTATCGGGGAGGAATGGATGCTCTGTCTGCCTGGGCATCTGACCTTCGACCTGGACCAGGCCGCCCAAGAGGCCCAGGCTGCAGGATTTGCCACCATAGCCGGGATGCCCCAGGTCCAGGGGTAATAGATGGCACGCATGTCGCCTTGTGAGTTCTGGGGCATCAGGCAATGCCCTATATTAACAGGAAGGAGTTCCACTTCCTGAATGTTCAGATCGTGTGCGACCACTATCTCTGTGTGCCCGCTACCCAGGGAGTGTGTATGACGGCTGCAACCTGGGGCACTCGGAGAACCATGGTGTCTTCGAGGACCAGCCCAGAGTGAGGGGTTGACTTGTGGGGGACAAGGGATACCTGCTGATGACATTGCTGATGACGCCGGAGACCGAGTTGGAGACCCGTTATAATGAGGCCCACGTTACCACCATGCTGTCACTGAGCATTGGGCGGCTCAGGATGCATTCCCATGCATTGGACCACTCTGCCGGTGCCTTGCAGTCCACCCCCCAGAGGGTGGTCTGCTGTGCCCTCCACAAGCTGACATCGCAGCCGGGTAACATGCTGAAGGAGGAGGTGGAGGAGGAAGTGGAGGAGGAGGCAGACCAGGAGGTTGATCCCAAGGAGGAGCCGGACAGGCTGCGGCGAGATTCTGAAATGCGAGGAGGACGAGGGAGGCCCTGATTGTCTCCAGATTCTTCGAGGATCAGGCGTGCCAGCTTAAACGCCCAAATATTTCCTTCCCCCCCTCTCCTCCCTCCCCCAGTGCCCCCCCCCCCCCCCCCTCCCCTCACTCTTGTTGATCTTCCCTGGTCTCAAGCTATGTGTTGCTGTGTCCCCAGGGTGTACAGAGGTGGAGGTGGCCTGCTGCTTTCCTTGTCCTGTGGCCTTTGATGCTCTTGGCAGATATCCTCTGGAGGGCCTGGAGCCAGGGGTCCCTGGCCAACTTACCCTGGCATGGCCAATCCACCCTGTTCTGCCCACTGCTCTTGGGATGTACCGGTGTCAGGAGGGGGGATTCAGAAGAAATGGAGGCCGCTGGGCTCCTTGGTGAGAGGCTTCAGGTTGGCCTCCAGCACTTCCTCCTCCCTAACGGTGCCCGTAGGGCCCTGGGTGACTCCATGGGATGGATGGGCAGCTGCAGTGATCACCAGAGGCCTCTCTGCACCATCGGACTCTGCCAGTTCCTGCGGTTTCCCGTTACCTGCACCAAGGTCCACAATCAGCTGGGACATGTCCCTCACTGACTGGGACAAGATGCTGAGGCCCTCAGCCATGGTCATCATGGACTGATCAGACTCCATCACTCAAGATGCGGACGTCATGCTCCAGGATTTCCAGTGCAGTCACCACCCGAGCAGTGTTGGCCTCAGTGCCACACATTGTCAGCATCATCTCCTGCTCCTGAAGCCTTGGGGACTCCTCCAATCAGCCTTCCAGTCTCTGGAATGTCGCTGACAATCCGTCCTGAATCTCGCAGCCGTGTCCTATCATCCACATCAGCTCTGGGAGGGCCTTGTCCCATCTGATCTCTGACTGCTGTCCCCCTCGGATGTCCCTGCCTCCTCCTGATGTCCATTAGCAGATTGGGCCTCAGAAGCCTGTCCACTAATGTCGCCATGGAGATGGTGGAAGGTGGGGGTGAGAGCTGTGACACCTTGCTGGTGGTCTCCTCAGCGCTAACCTCCGAGACTTTCTTTTGGGTTAGGAGGAAGGGGGGGGGGGGCGACTCCAGGTGGCCCAGTCTTGTTAGAGGGAGACCCTGCGAGACAGTGGACATGTGGTCGGTCAACCCAGCGATCTCCAGGGCCCCTTCCTCATAGGGAGCGAGGACTTAGATCTCTGGCATCCCACCCTCCGTCTTCACCCTTTCCCGCTTATTATGGGATAACTTCTCCTGCAGGGACAAAGAGAGGGCATTGTGAACCGCACCCGTAATGGGTAAGGAGGGGGGGGTCTATAGCAGGTGACATGTGTGGGCACTACACCTAGACATGAAGGGGTTGTGCTAGTGGGTACCAGGGGGTTCCACAGAACATGTTCGAAGATCGGATGTGGCCGATCAGCTCTGGGAGAAGCTGGTCCAGAGGCTCAGCATCTGGCCGGGACCCAGCTGTGTCCCGGGATCCAGCAGACCTCCGACTGCTGTCTGCCTTGGATGTTCCTCCCTCCACCTGATGTCCATCAGCAACTGTGTGGTGTCAGCCAGTAGATTGGGAGGGAGATTTGAGGTGTGCCAGGCTGAAGCAATGCCAGGAGAGATGTGGTAACTTACCCTTGCAGCTCGTTGGAGGTCGTTGTTCTTCTTCTAATATTGGACGTGGGTCCTCCTGGTCATACTGCCCACAATGACAGCCGCTGCCACTGCGTCCTAGACGGCATTGCTGACCCTGCTGCTGTCCCTGGGGGAATAGGGTGCCCCGCCTCTCATCCACAGGGTGTTGAAGCCTTAGGAAGTCAACATCCCCAAGTGAGGAGCAGGTCTGTGCGCTGCCATGCTTGTGTGTTGACTGGGAGTGAGGGTGAGGGAGCGTTTAAAAGCAGCCCCCCCCCCCCCCCCCCACCCCTCTTGTTAGAGGAAAGCTGCTGAGGTGCAAGTTGGGTGAATCAAGTTGGGATGCAGTAATGTTGAGAATCTCGTGAGGGCTCATTTTTGGCACAAAATGTGGTTGAATTCTGGCCACAATCTCGCCAACGCAGCCATCGCAAAACTCCTCGGCAAACACGCCCAAAACAGACTTTGATCTGCTGAATGGCGGCCAATCTGATCAACAAGTCTGACCGGCAGTGGGCTTCTCTTCCGGTTGGATTCTCCGGAAGATTGTGCCGGCAGCGCTCCCACGCCTGCGGGTTTCCCGGCGGTGTGGGGTGGCCACAATGGGCAATCCCATTGGCAGGTGGCAGAGACGGAGAATCCCGCTGCCGGTGAGGGCCGCCGCCCAGGAAAAGGGGGCTGGCGGGCCGGAGAATCCCGCTCGGTGGGGGCCGCCGCCCAGGAAAAGGGAGCTGGCGGGCCGGAGAATCCCGCTCGGTGGGGGCCGCCGCCCAGGAAAAGGGGGCTGGCGGGCCGGAGAATCCCGCTCGGTGGGGGCCGCCGCCCAGGAAAAGGGGGCTGGCGGGCCGGAGAATCCCGATATTTGCAGATTAATGGATTCTCGCAGGCACTCTGCTTGTAAGAGTTCAGTCTGTGTGACAATTCCTCAGGGTAATGTATGGAGGTGACGCTGATCACAGTTCACACAATGAATGGTTTATCCACCACACTTTAGAGTAAAGCTTAACGGGATTATTATTTAAACGATAAAATATTAAAGCATGCGGCTGTGCAGAGAGACCTGGGTGTGCTAGTGCATGAGTCACAGAAGGTTGGTTTACAAGTGCAACAGGTGATTAAGAAGGCAAATGGAATTTTGTCCTTCATTGCTAGAGGGATGGAGTTTAAGACTAGGGAGGTTATGTTGCAACTGTATAAGGTGTTAGTGCGGCCACACCTGGAGTATTGTGTTCAGTTTTGGTCTCCTTACTTGAGAAAGGACGTACTGGAGGGTGTGCAGAGGAGATTCACTAGGTTAATCCCAGAGCTGAAGGGGTTGGATTATGAGGAGAGGTTGAGTAGACTGGGACTGTACTCATTGGAATTTAGAAGGATGAGGGGGGATCTTATAGAAACATTTAAAATTATGAAGGGAATAGATAGGATAGATGCGGGCAGGTTGTTTCCACTGGCGGGTGAAAGCAGAACTAGGGGGCATAGCCTCAAAATAAGGGGAAGTAGATTTAGGACTGAGTTTAGGAGGAACTTCTTCACCCAAAGGGTTGTGAATCTATGGAATTCCTTGCCCAGTGAAGCAGTTGAGGCTCCTTCATTACATGTTTTTAAGGTAAAGATAGATAGTTTTTTGAAGAATAAAGGGATTAAGGGTTATGGTGTTCGGGCCGGAAAGTGGAGCTGAGTCCACAAAAAATCAGCCATGATCTAATTGAATGGCGGAGCAGGCTCGAGGGGCCAGATGGCCTACTCCTAGTTCTTATGTTCTTATGTTCCCAATGGAATGAATGCTAACTTTTAGTCTGAAGACTGCGACTTCTTTCCTGTATATTTATTCGATGAATAATGAATGAAAAGACAGTATTTATAGCTGAAATTTGACGTCAAGTTGTGAGATCAGATCTCGTTTTCCAGTTAGTCATTGGGAGCTGAAACAAACAGAATGGATGTTGAACAAATTGTAACATTGAGCTGCAGAAAGGGAAGGTGTTTAATATCATCTCACTTCACTCAGCATCTACTCCTTAGGAACAAATAATTCTTCACCTTCCTTCCTGTGTCCACTTCTCGGGATTATTTTGAGTGCTGAACTTTATAAATTTATAACCTTTTTAACTATATAAGGGGCAGCACGGTGGCACAGTGGTTAGCACTGCTGCCTCACAGCGCCAGGGACCGGGTTTGATTCCCCGCTGTGTCGCTGTCTGTGCGGAGTCTGCACGTTCTCCTCGTGTCTGCGTGGGTTTCCTCCGGGTGCTCCGGTTTCCTCCCAGAGTCCAAGGATGTGCAGTGGATTGGCCACTTGCTAAATTGTCCCTCAGTGTCCAAAGGTTAAGATTAGTGGTTTACGCAGGACTGGGCCGACATACGGAGCTCTTTCAAAGGGCCGGTGCTGACTCAATGGGCTGAATGGCTTCCTTCTGCACTTTAGGGATTCTAGGACCTGTTGTGTTCTCTTCATTTCTCCATTTCTATCTTTCTCAGTCGTATTGTTTTTCTGTGTTACTCTCTGTTTCTTTCTCTTCCACTCTTTCTGCGGCTCTATCTATGTCTTTGTCTTTCTCTGTGTGGTGAATGTGATTCACACGGGATTATAATCTGTATATATATATGTCTATATTGTAAATGCAGTTGCACTACCTGACCACCAGGGGGAGTAGCTCTGGGAATGCTCGAGAGTTGTACTGTGCTTCTCCCTTGGCTCCGCCCAGGACTCCTCCCCCGGGAGCTGCTGTATAAAGATCAGTGCCACAGGGTTAGCCGGCCAGTTCACCAAAAGTTCAACGGCTAACAGGCTGGCTCTGTTGTAAGTATATTAAAACTGCTATTCTAATCCTACAAGCACGTGTCCGTAGAATTGCTGGTTCCAACAATTTAATATACTCAGGAAACAGTCGAAGAAATTATGGAAGCAGCCCTCAAGCCTGGACGCCTAGAACTCGACCCACAGGATGCAGAGGCTAAGGAAATTTTTTCCCACTGGCTGAGATGTTTTAAAGCCTACCTGGCAGAAGCCAGCACCGCTGGAACAACGGAGGAACAAAAACTCAGCCTACTGCATGCGAGGGTAAGCCACAGAATCTCCACACAGCTGAATCCGGCCGGTTCTTACACCACAGCGCTGGCAATATTGGACAAAATGTACGTTAGGCCCATTAACGAGGTTTATGCACGCCACGTGTTTACGACTCGCCATCAGCGGCCTACAGAAACTGAGTTTGTACGTCAACTGAATAATCTTTCCAATGACTGTAATTATCAGGCCATTACCGCGGCTGAACATAGGGAGCTTGCTGTGTGGGACGTTTTCGTAGCGGGCCTTAGATCTAACTATGTGCGCCAAAGACTGCTAGAAAAGGGGGCCCAGGACTTAGATACTACTGTGGAGGCTGCTACCACTATGGAAGTTTCCTTCCGCAGCCTCACGTCGTTTCCCGCGGACCCCGCGACCTCATCGTGGGCCCCCGACCAACAACTCCCCCAGGCCTGTGCCGCACGGCCACCCAGCTACCGCACTGCCAAAGCCAGTTACTCTGCGGCCCCAGCCAGTTACTCTGCTGCCCCAGCCAGCTACTCGGCTGCTCCAGCCAGTTACTCTGCTGCCCCAGCCAGTTACTCTGCTGCCCCAGCCAGTTACTCTGCGGCCCCAGCCAGTCACTCTGCGGCCCCAGCCAGTCACTCTGCTGCCCCAGCCAGTCACTCTGCTGCCCCAGCCAGTTACTCTGCTGCCCCAGCCAGTTACTCTGCGGCCCCAGCCAGTCACTCTGCGGCCCCAGCCAGTCACTCTGCGGCCCCAGCCAGTTACTCTGCTGCCCCAGCCAGCTACTCAGCTGCTCCAGCCAGTCACTCTGCTGCTCCAGCCAGTCACTCTGCTGCCCCAGCCAGCTACTCAGCTGTCCCAGCCAGTCACTCTGCTGCTCCAGCCAGTCACTCTGCGGCCCCAGCCAGTCACTCTGCTGCTCCAGCCAGTCACTCTGCGGCCCCAGCCAGTCACTCTGCTGCCCCAGCCAGTTACTCTGCGGCCCCAGCCAGTCACTCTGCTGCCCCAGCCAGTCACTCTGCTGCCCCAGCCAGTCACTCTGCTGCCCCAGCCAGTTACTCTGCGGCCCCAGCCAGTCACTCTGCTGCCCCAGCCAGTCACTCTGCTGCCCCAGCCAGTCACTCTGCTGCCCCAGCCAGTCACTCTGCGGCCCCAGCCAGTCACTCTGTGGCCCCAGCCAGTCACTCTGCGGCCCCAGCCAGTTACTCTGCTGCCCCAGCCAGTTACTCTGCGGCCCCAGCCAGTTACTCTGCTGCCCCAGCCAGTCACTCTGCTGCCCCAGCCAGTTACTCTGCTGCCCCAGCCAGTTACTCTGCTGCCCCAGCCAGTCACTCTGCGGCCCCAGCCAGTCACTCTGCGGCCCCAGCCAGTCACTCTGCTGCCCCAGCCAGTTACTCTGCTGCCCCAGCCAGTTACTCTGCTGCCCCAGCCAGTTACTCTGCGGCCCCAGCCAGTCACTCTGCTGCCCCAGCCAGTTACTCTGCTGCCCCTGCCAGCTACTCAGCTGTCCCAGCCAGTTACTCTGCTGCCCCAGCCAGTTACTCTGCTGCCCCAGCCAGTTACTCTGCGGCCCCAGCCAGTCACTCTGCTGCCCCTGCCAGCTACTCAGCTGTCCCAGCCAGTTACTCTGCTGCCCCAGCCAGTTACTCTGCTGCCCCAGCCAGTTACTCTGCGGCCCCAGCCAGTTACTCTGCTGCCCCAGCCAGTTACTCTGCTGCCCCAGCCAGTTACTCTGCGGCCCCAGCCAGTCACTCTGCTGCCCCTGCCAGCTACTCAGCTGTCCCAGCCAGTTACTCTGCTGCCCCAGCCAGCTACTCAGCTGTCCCAGCCTGCCATTTCTGTGGCCAAAGCCAGCACCCGCGGCAGCACTGCCCAGCCCGATCCGCGACCTGCAGCAGCTGCGGGAAGAAAGGCCACTATGCCAGAGTGTGCCTCAGAAAAGGGCCCCAGTTTCTAACTCCCCAGTTGAGAGAACAAATCGCTCCCAGCACCAGCGGGCCCCGAAATGCTGCGGCCTACGCCCCAACTCCGCCCCTCCTGCCACGTGCGATCCATGGGAGCTGCCATCTTGGCAAACCCCCACCATTCGGCCGGCCACGTGCAACTCATGGGGGCCGCCATCTTCCTCGCCGCTCACCACGTGCGATCCACGGGCCCCATCTGCATCTCCATGCTCAGATAGCTCATCAGAAGAATACGACCATCCCGGGCACTCATCACGCGGCACGCAACTCAACGCGGTCACCCTAGACCAATCCCGCCCCAAGCACCTACGAAGTTCGATGGCGGAGGTCCAGATCAACGGGTACAGCACGCCATGCCTCTTTGACTCCGGGAGCACCGAGAGCTTCATACATCCAGAGCTGGTAAGACGCTGTTCGCTTCCTATTTTTCAGGTGAGCCAAACTATCGCCCTCGCTTCGGGCTCCCACTCAGTCCAAATCCAAGGACACACCGTCGCTACGCTCACAATTCGAGGCGCTAGTTATTCGAAATTTAAACTTTATGTTCTGCCCGACCTCTGCGCGCCACTCTTATTAGGCCTGGATTTCCAGTGCAACCTCAAGAGCCTCACCCTCAGCTTCGGCGGGCCCCTGCCCCCACTCACTATCTGCAGCCTAGCCACGCTGCGCAACTCCCCCCCTCCTCTCTTCGCCAATCTCACTCCAGATTGTAAACTAGTAGCTACTCGCAGCAGGCGATACAGCCTACAGGATAGGGTCTTTATCCGATCGGAGGTCCAACGGCTGCTCAGTGAGCGGATCATAGAGGCCAGTAATATTCCCTGGAGAGCTCAGGTGGCGGTCGTCAAGACCGGGGAAAAATTTTGCATGGTCGTTGATTATAGCCAGACCATAAATCGCTTTACGATCCTAGACACGTATCCACTCCCCAGAATTGCAGACATGGTTAATATCTCCCAATATCGGCTATTTTCCACGGTGGTTCTGACGTCTGCATACCACCAGCTCCCAATCCGCCCGGAGGACCGCCACTACACGGCATTCAAGGCCGATGGCCGCCTCTTCCATTTCCTCCGGGTTCCCTTCGGTGTCACTAACGGGGTTTCAGTGTTCCAACGAGCAATGGACCGAATGGTAGACCAGTACGGGCTGCGGGCCACGTTTCCGTATCTGGACAATGTTACCATCTGCGGCTATGACCAGCAGGACCACGACGCCAACCTCCACCGTTTTCTCCAAACGGCACAGAATTTAAATCTCACTTATATCAAGGAGAAATGCGTTTTCCGCACAAACAGACTGGCCATCCTCGGCTACGTCGTGGAGAACGGAGTCCTGGGCCCAGACCCGGACCGCATGAGAACTCCCCCTCCCTCATTGCCCCAAGGTCCTCAAACGGTGCTTGGGGTTCTTCTCATACTATGCCCAGTGGGTCCCTCAATATGCGGACAAACCCCGCCCACTCTTTAAGGCTACACAATTTCCCCTGTCAGCTGAGGCACGCCAGGCCTTCAACTGCATCAAGGAGGACATCGCCAAAGCAGCCATGCGGGCGGTGGATGAATCCACTCCCTTTCAGGTTGAGAGCGACGCCTCAGAGGTAGCTCTACCAGCCACTTTAAATCAGGCAGGGAGGCCCGTTGCATTTTTCTCCCGTACCCTATCCGCTTCAAAACTCTGACACTCCTCAGTCGAGAAGGAAGCACAAGCCATTGTGGAGGCTATCCGTCACTGGAGGCACTACCTCACAGGTAGGAGGTTCACCCTCATCACCGACCAACGATCGGTTGCCTTCATGTTTGACAACTTGCAAAGGGGCAAAATAAAAAATGATAAAATCCTTTGGTGGAGGATCGAACTCTCCACCTATAGCTATGATATTAAATATCGACCGGGGAAGCTCAACGAGCCCTCGGATGCCCTATCCCGCAGGACATGCGCCAGCGCGCAGATCAGCCGTCTAAAAGCCATCCACGTTGACCTCTGCCATCCAGGGGTCACCCGGCTCGCCCACTACATCAGAGCCCGAAACCTGCCTTTCTCCAACGAGGAGGTAAAAGCGGTCACCAGGGACTGCCTGATCTGTGCAGAGTGCAAACTGCACTTCTATAGACCAGACAGGGCCCACCTGGTCAAGGCTTCTAGGCCCTTTGAACACCTTGCGATCGATTTCAAAGGGCCACTCCCGTCCACTAACAAGAACATTTATTTCCTCAACATCATCTATGAGTTCTCCCGATTCCCTTTTGCCATTCCATGCCCTGATATGACCTCCCACACAGTTATTAGGGCCCTGCATAGTGTCTTCACCCTGTTCGGTTTCCCCAGCTACGTGCACAGCGACCGGGGTTCGTCCTTCATGAGCGACGAGCTGCGTCAGTACCTGCTCGACAAGGGCATTGCCTCGAGCAGGACTCCCAGCTACAACCCCAGGGGGAACGGGCAGGTGGAGAGGGAGAACGCGACGGTCTGGAAGACCGTCCTACTGACCCTCCGGTCTAGAAAGGTCCAAGTCTCCCAATGGCAAGAAGTCCTCCCAGACGCGCTCCACGCAATCAGATCCCTCCTCTGTACAGCTACAAATCAAACCCCTCACGAGCGACTCTTCATTTTTTCTAGGGGGACACTACCACGGGGGTCTCACTTCCGGCGTGGCTGAGGACACCAGGCCCGGTCCTCCTGAGGAAGCACATCAGGGGGCACAAAACTGACCCCCTTGTCGAAAAGGTGCGCCTCCTCCATTCCAACCCCCAGTACGCATTTGTGGAGTTCCCGGACGGTCGCCAGGACACAGTATCCCTTCGGGACCTGGCACCCGCTCGATCCAGCCCCCCCCTACCCCCACTGAGGAACCCCTTACCCCGTTCCCTATGCTATCGCCCCCTCACACCCCCGATTCCACAAGCTCACCCCACCGGTTCCACGAGCCAGAACCAGCCCACCCACAGCACCCCAGTCTCCGGTCAAGCCAGAGGTTTTATAAAGTTCGGACGAGACCCGCCCTGGAGTCTGCCATCGTACCCCAGCTCTCAACACCCACCCAGCCACGGCAAGAGGCTGCAACCCCAGTGCTCCGCAGATCGAAACGAACAATTTGTCCATCGGACAGACTAACTCTGTGAGCCACCACCCGCGCTGGACTCGATTTTTTTCACAGGGGGTGAATGTGGTGAATGTGATTCACACGGGATTATAATCTGTATATATATGTGTCTATATTGTAAGTGCAGTTGCACTACCTGACTACCAGGGGGAGTAGCTCTGGGAATGCTGGGTTGTACTGGGCTTCTCCCTTGGCTCCGCCCAGGACTCCTCCCTGGGAGCTGCTGTATAAAGATCAGTGCCACAGAGTCAGCCGGCCAGTTCACCGAAAGTTCAACAGCTAACAGGCTGGCTCTGTTGTAAGTATATTAAAACCACTATTCTAATCCTACAAGCACGTGACCATAGAATTGTTGGTTCCAACACTCTGTCAATGTGTCTTTGTATGTTCTGCCGTCTCTCTACCGGTGTGTCGCTTTGTGTCTGTCTCAATCTCCTTCTTCTGTGTCTCTGTCTGGATGTTTCATTCAATGTCTGTATGTTTATGTGTGTGCGTGAGTGTGAGTGAGAGTGTGTGTGTATGTATATGTATGTATGTGCGCGTATATATGTGAATGTGTGTGTAAGTGTGTGTATGTGTGAGTGTGTGCAAGAGCTTATGTGTACATGTGTGTGTGTATATGTGAATGTGTATGAGAGAGAGAGCATTTGTATGTATAAGTGAATTTGTGTGTATCTGAGAGTATATGTGTGTGTGAGTATATCCATGAATGCATGTATATATGTGTGCGTGAATGTGTTTGTTGGATAGTGTGTGTATGTAAATATGTGTGTGTGAATGTGAGTGTGTGTACATGTTTATGTGTGTGCATGTTTGAATATGAGTGTATATATGTGTGTGTGTTTTTGTATGTGAATGTGTGTGTGAGTGAATATGTGCATGTGTACATGTGTGTGAGTGTATATGTGAGTCTGTGTCTTTTTTATTCATTCATGAGATGTGGGCGCTGCACACTGTATCAGCATTTATTGCCCATCCCTAATTGCCCTTGAGAGGACATTTAAGAGTCAACCACATTGCTGTGGGTCTGGAATCACATGTAGGCCAGACCAGGTAAGGACGGCAGATTTCCTTCCCTAAAGGTCATTAGTGAACCAGATTGGATTGGATTTGTTTATTGTCACGTGTACTGAGGTACAGTGAAAAGTATTTTTCTTCAAGCAGATGGGTTTTCACAACAATCGACAATGGTTTCAAAGAACAAAGAAGAACAATACAGCCCAGGAACAGGCCCTTCGGCCCTCCAAGCCTGTACCGATCATGATACCAACCTTTGCCAAAGTCCTCAGCACTTCCTTGTGCTGTGTCCCTCTATATCCATCCTATCCATGTGTTTGTCAAGATGCCTTTTGACTGCCGGTAATGTATCTACTTCCACAACCTCCCCTGGCAGCGTGTTCCAGTCACTCACCACCCTCTGTGTAAAAAACCTGCCTCGCACATCACCTCTAAACTTTGCCCCATGACCTTAAACCTATGCCCCCTGGTGACTGACCCCTCCACCCTGGGAAAGAGTGCCTGTCCATCCACTCTATCCATGCCCCGCATAGTCTTGTAGACCTCTATCAGGTCAGCCCTCAACCTCTGACTTTCTAATGAAAACAGCCTCTCCACATAGCTAACACACTCCAGACCAGGAACATCCTGGTTAACCTCCTCTGCATCCTCTCCAATGTGTGGTGACCAAAATTGCAGCCTTACCAAGGTTCTATATAACTGTAGCATGATTAGACTTTTTAAATTTGAGATATTTTATTGAGCTTAAATTCCATCACCTGCCATGGTGGGATTTGAACCAGGGTCCCCAGATCATTATCCTGGATTATTAGCCAAGCGACAATACCATCACGCCACTGCCCCCTGTGTGTGAGAGAGAGCATTAGTGTGTATAGCTGAATGTGTGTGTGTGTGATTGTCTGCGTCTGAGTGGATATCAATATGTGTGTGTGAGTATATCCGTGAATGCGTGCATCTATGTGTGTTCATGTGTTGGTGAGTATATGTGAGTGTATATGTAAATATGTGAGTGTGTGCATATCAATGTGTGTGAGTGTGTGTTAATGTGTGTATATGAATGTGTACGTGTGTGCACATGTGAGTGTGCATGTATATATGTGTATGTGTGTGTATACATGATTGTGAGTCTGTTTGCGTAAATGTGTGTGTATGTGAATGCGTGTTTATGTGTGTGTGAATGTGTGTGTGTGTATCTGTGAGTGGGTGTGTATATGTGAATGTGTGTGTATCTGAGTGTGTATATCTGTGAGTGGGTGTGTATATGTGAATGTGTGTGTATCTGAGTGTGTATATCTGTGAGTGGGTGTGTATATGTGAATGTGTGTGTATCTGAGTGTGTATATCTGTGAGTGGGTGTGTATATGTGAATGTGTGTGTGTTTGAATTATGAGTGTGTCAGTGTGTGTGTCAGTGGGTGTCTCTGCCTTTTCCTCTGTCTGTGTATTTCCTGTCTCTCTCAGTTTTTGTGTCTCATTATTTAAACGATGATGTGTCTCCCTCTGTCTCTCTTTGTGTTTTGTGTTCAGTGTCTGCATGTCCCTCTCAATCTCTTTCAGTGTCTATCTGTGTGTATGTGTGTCTCCATGTCGTTCTATGTGTCTCTGTCAATGTGTTTCTTTCCATATCTCGATGGCACATTGTTAACTACAGCTGCCTCACAGCGCCAGGGCCCCAGGTTCAATTCTGGTTTTGGGTGACTGTGTGGAGTTTGCACATTCTCCCCATGTCTGCGTGGGTTTCGTCCGGGTGCTCTGGTTTCCTCCCACAGTCCAAAGATGTGAGGGTTAGGTGGATTGGCCATGCTAAATTGCCCCTTAGTGTCCAAATGTTAGGTAAGGATAGGGCGGTGGAATGGACCTAGATAGGGTGCTCTTTCGGAGGGTCAGTGCAGACTCGATGGGCCAAATGTCCTTCTGCACTGTAGTGATTCCATGTCTCAGTGAATGTTCTGTATCATAGAACACACAGTGCAGAAGGAGGCCATTCGGCCCATCGAGTCTGCACCGACCAACTTAAGCCCTCATTTCCACCCTATCCCCAGAACGTGCGAACTCCGTACAGCCAGTGACCCAGCTTTCTCTGAGTCTCTTTCATTATTGATGTGTATGTGTGTGTGTGTCACCCTCACAGTCTCTCTATCTTTGCCTCTCTCTCCCTCTTTATCTCTCTGACAGTCACTGACAACTATTACAACTTGAATTAACACAGCTGGTGGTATGGCAGCTGGAATTGGTTCTTTATATTATCATAGAATTTACAGTGCAGAAGGAGGCCATTCAGCCCATCGAGTCTGCACCGGCTCTTGGAAAGAGCACCCTACCCAAAGTCAACACCTCCACCATATCCCCATAACCCAGTAACCCCACCCAACACTGAGGGCAATTTTGGACACTAAGGGGAATTTATCATGGCCAATCCATCTAACCTGCACATCTTTGGACTGTGGGAGGAAACCGGAGCACCCGGAGGAAACCCACGCACACACGGGGAGGATGTGCAGACTCCGCACAGACAGTGACCCAAACCGGAATTGAACCTGGGACCCTGAAGCGATTGTGCTATCCACAATGCTACCGTGCTGATCCAGTAAACACTGTCAGCTAACCAAACATTACAAGGCAATGATGTTAATGGAAATGGGGGATAAGGCCTATTCCCATCTCAGGAATTTTTGGTGTCTCCCTGACTGGGCCTCCATAAACTGTTTTCCTGGAGCCTATCACACACGTGGAAGACAGCATCCATCAGGAACCGTCAGGGAGGGGGTTTGGGGAAGGGGGGGTAAATTGCAGAGAGCAGGCCCTTGGCATCGGAGGGTATGGTCGAGTCCAAAGGGGATAACGGGATTGATGAGAGTTTGAGTTGATGAACTGAGGCAGGGCTGGAGTGAGGTGATGTTGTGATGGTGGATTGAGCTGGTTTTGGTGATGGTGTGGATTTGAGGTCTGAAGCTCTGATCCAGATTAAATAGGACACCCTGGCTGAAAACAATCTGGTTCAACCCAACAGTGAATATGGAGAAGGATTGGGTTCAGTGGTGAGGGAATGAGCTTCGTGATGGACACCAGAGTTTATAAGGAGGAAGTTTTAACACATCCAAAGTACATTAGACAAGCAGTTTGACAACACAGAGGCAGTGGAGGGATTGAGTGAGATGTTGGTGAGGTTGATGTTGGTGAGGGCCTCAGTTTTCATGAGGAACCAGGAACAGAGAGTGGTAAATCTTTGAAATTCTCTACTCCAGGGGAGTATGGAGACTCAGTTATTGAGTAAATTAAAGATCTATAGACTTTTTAACATGTTAAATATCTCAAACTATGTGAAGATAGTGCGGGAAATTAGTGTTGAAACCTCTGTTTCGTTCAACTTTGAAAACTAGTCAGTGCAATATTGCCACCTGCTGGCAGTGAGCGGTACTGCTGTTAATAAATTATCCCACAGGCGGCGCTGAGAATTCGGTTCAATGGGTACAGCACCGCCACCGGCTGGCAAGGAACGGTACTGCAGCCAAATATCGTTCAGTGCCGATCACGTCCACCAGATGGCGCTAATACAAATGTAAAGTACCTGGGCTGCTGGAAATCCGAAATAAAAACAGAAAACGCTGGAAAATCTTAGCAGACCCTGCAGCATCTGTACAGAGAGAAATGTTTCGTGTCTGTACCTTATTATCAGAACTCGATAAAAGGGTTAAGATGTGACGGATTTTAAGCACGTACAAGGGCAGGACAAGGGGAGACCTGTAATGGAGGGAAGGTGAGATTAAATGACAAAAAGTGATGATAATGGGACAAGTAAAGAAACAAAGTTCACATCCAAAAGTGGACACAAATGATAATCGCAGATTCTGTCTGAAAAAATAGGGATAATATTTACGATCTAAGATTGTTGAACTCGATGTTGAGTGATCTGGATGCTATGAACAGACCAAACCAAAAAATGTCCTTTCTTTGATTAAGCTTCATTGGAACAGTGCAGATGGGCAAAACTGCAGTGAAATTGGGACAGAGAATGAAAAGGACAGGTACCTGGGAGCTTCAGGGTCTTGCTAGCAGACTGGACAGAGATGTTCTGATTTGGCAATCTGCATTTAGAGACAATCTCCAGCAGTGAATACTGTACACGAACTTAAAGGAAGTACAATAAATCACTGTTTCACCTCGGACCTCAAACCCTGGGAGAGAGACTGGGAGAAAAAGCAGAGAATTAGAGAGAATCACTGATATCATTGAGGGGGTGAGGTCCAAGAAGGCTACTGGGGAGTGGGGTGGGAGGGGATTCCAAGAGGGCAGGTGGCTACTGTGGGGAGGGATCAGAAAGGGCAAATGGTAGCTGTGAGGACTGTGGGACAGGGACAGAGGGCCATTGGGCAGTTCGAGAGGGCAGATGTGGGCGGGGGGGGGGGGACTGGCTGAGGGGGTAGAGACCCACCCAAGACAATATAGACTCACTGAGGGTTAAAGAGGCAAAGGCTTGCGGAGGGTCAGAGGAGGAAAGGATCAGAAAAGATTCCCTCTCTCCGATTTCACCATTTCTTCCTTGGTTTTGTGTTCTCTCAACATGAAAAAGAGCCCGCCTGAGTTGAGGAACTACGAATGTGACAACTGGAAAAAGGTTTGGGGCTTAAAACGAGGGAGGGAACAGCTTCTGAAAATATCAAACATTAAACTCACCTGTCACAGCACCAGGAGACTCTGTGGGGATAGAAAAAAGAAAATGAACAAAAACTGCAATTAGAGTCTCAATGTAAAACCAAATACTGCTCCCAGGTTAATGCATCACAAAATAGATTAACAACACCTAGGGTTTAAACACCTATCCACCAAAGGATTTGCACAAAGGGAGGTTTGGTAAGTTAAAGGAAAAGGCAAGGCAATAGTGCGGGGGTGGGGGGGGGGGGGGGGGGGGGGGGGCACTGATACAATACGGATAATGTTAACCAGGGTGTGACAGGAGAACAAAGTACACAAGCATAAGAGTGCATCAGCAAATATGGTCACAGTAGAGAAAAATGGCACAAGGGACCAATTTAAAGGCTCTTTATCTGACTGCAAACAGCATTCATAACAAGATGGATCAAATGATAGCACAAATCGAAATGAAAGAGGATGGGATGATAGCCATTACAAAGATGTGGCTGCAAAGTGGCCCTCACTGGTACTCAACATTTAAGAGCACTGCAAAAGAACAGCGGGGAGGGGGGGAAAGCAAAAAAGGTGAGGTAGCTCTGTTAATAAAGGACGAAATCAGTACGTAAGTGACAAAGGATCTTGGTTTAGGAAGATGAAAATGGGATATAAAATAAAGGAAGGAAGTCACTGGTAGGAGTGGTGGGTGTTTAAGGAACATAGCTTAATAACCGTGGGAGATTTTATTCTTCATATACATTAGGAGAGTTGATGGTGATGGACAACTCGAGGGATTTGTACTCTGAGGCGTTGTGAAGGCCGAAGGATTGGGATTGAAATGAGAGAAAGGACTGGGATTGGGACTTGGACTGAGGGGATGGGGACTGTGCTTTGTCTTTATCTCTCTTTTCTGTTGTTTTGTATTTGTTGGGGGAGGGGGGAATGCTGGGTTTTGGGTTAGTTGAACGGGGGAGGTAGTTTACCTTTGTTTAGATTTGTGACAGATATTTTGGGCTTTGGGGTTGTGGCTTTCTATGGGGGGCACTGGTTTAGTTTGTTTTTCTGGGACTGGGTTATGGGGAGGGGATTGGGGGAACCTGGGCAGGGGCCTCCGCTCTGGTGAAGGTCAAGGTTGGCTAGTGAATGGGAGTGTGGTGGGGGCAGGGGCAGTTGTTTAAATTTGGTTGAACAGGTTTCAATGGGCCTGGGAGGTGCAAAAGATGTGGGGGAGTGAATCAAACCGGGAGAGGTGCTTGCAAGAGGAAGTGGATGGGGGGATTCTGGGAAGGGGGGGGTCTATGGTAACAAAAGGGCGGGCGAGCCAGGCCAAAGGGGCAGGGCCAGGGGTTATGATGATGGTGGATAGGAGAGGTGGAGGGGTGAGGGGGGCGTGAGAGACCCCGGTGACCGGTGAAGAGACTGAGGGTTTTTACACATTTGAAGAGTTTAAAGGCCGAAGTGGTGACGCTGCAGGAGACCCATTTGAGGGCGAAGGATCAGGTGAGGCTCAGGAAGGGATGGGTGAGTCAGGTCTCCCACTCAGGGTCTGATAGTAAGACAGGGGGGTGGTGGCATTGGTGGGCAAGAGGGTGAGGTTACAGATGGAGAAGGTAGTGGTGGACCGAGGGGTTGGTATGTGATTGTGCCGGGGGTGTTAAAGGGGAGGCTGGTGGCACTGGCGAGTGTATATGGTCCCAAATGGGATAATGCATGGTTTGTGAAGAGGATGCTGGGTGCCATCCTGGGTTTGGATACCCAGGAGCTGATAGTGGGAGGGGGGGGGGGGGGGGGGGTGTTGTAACATGGTGTTGGAACTGAGGTGGACAGGTCTCAACTGTGCTCGCTGGGCTATCCCCTGTGCTCGCTGGCCCATTCAGCAGGGGGCGAGGGGGGGGGCGGCCATTGATTCGGCTCATGAGGGAGATGGCAGGAGTGGACCCTTGGAGGTTCCTACACCCGAGGGAAAGGAAGTATTTGTTTTTCTCTGGTACACAAGGTGCATTAGAGGATTGACTTTTTCATAGTGGGGAAGGTGCTATTGGCTGGGGTTAGGAGGTCGGAGTATTCAGCAATCATGATTTTGGCTCATACTCCGCATTGGATGGATGTGGTTTTGGAGAAGTGGATAGCTTTGAGGCCGGGGTGGAGAATGGGTGTGGGGTTGTTAGCAGACTGGGGCTTCTGTGATAAGATCGGGAATGTGATTGAGAAATATGGGGTTTAATTGCATGGGGAGGTTTTGCAATCGATGGTTTGGGAGGCTCTGAAGGCGGTAGTGAGTGGGGGGTGATCTCATTCAAGGCTAAAGTAGATTGGGAGGTGGATGGGAGGACCCGGACCCAGGTCATCTGGCCAAGAGGAAGGAGTTGCAGGTGAGGTTCGACCAATTGTCTAATGGGAAAACGGTGTGCTAGTTGAGAAGGGTGAAGGGGGCTTTCTATGAGTATGGGGAGAAAGCAGCGCATATGCTGGCCAGCCAAATCCGGAGGGAGGGCAAGGGAGATAGTTTGGGTATGGGATAGGACAAGTAAGCTCGTGGAGCAGATTAATAAAGTATTTGAGGAATTTTTATCAGGAACTGTATAAGTTGGAGCCACCAGAGGAGGAGTGGAGAATGAGGGAGTACCTGAATGGGTTGGAGTATACGAGGCTGGGAGAGGAGGATAGACCAGGGTTGGAGGGGCTGGTGGGGGAGCAGGAGGTGAAGGGACAATCGGGAGGATGCAGGCAGGGAGGGTGGTGGGGCCCGATAATTTCCCAGTTGAATTTTATAAGAAATGGGGACAGGCTGGTGCTGTTGATGTTGATTTTGAGGATGTGATGGGTCGGGCGGTCTTGCAGTAAACAATGGGGCAGCCTCCAATCTCGTTGTTACAAAAGAAGGAACCAGTGGATTGTGGGTCGTACAGGCCCATATCTCTGCTGAATGCAGATGCCAAGATATTGGCAAAGGTGTTGATGGCAAGGTTGGAAGGATGTCTCCCGAAGGTGATTAGGGAGGATCAGACGGGGTTAGTGAAGGGAAGGCAGTTGTTCTCGAATGTGAGGTTGTTAAATGTGATCATTCTCCGGCAGCGGGAAAGGAGATGGATGTGGTGATGGAACTGGACACAGAGAAGGCATTTGATTGGGTAGAGTGGGGCTATTTGATGGCAGTACTATGAGATTTGGGATTGGGCTGAGGTTTGTGACGTGGGTGAGGCTGTTGTATAAGAAACTGATGGCGAGTATTCACACTAACAGCGTGAACTCAAGAGTACTTTGCACTGTTCAAGACAGTGTCCCCCTATTGTTTGCATTGGCGAGAGAGCCCTTGGCCATTGCGCATAGGAGAGTTATGGAAGGGGAGAGTGAGGGTGGGGGTTGGGAGGCTCCTGGAGCATAGGGTGTCCATATCCTGTTGTTGAAAACTCACCACTATTCTTAGAAGTCCCCCTATATCAAAAAGGGCCGACATTCTAAATGGTCAACAGGGATTCTCACTCCTCGACTCCTATGCAGGCTTCAGTGGGTGCTATTCAGGTCAAACTATGTTTTCAAGTTATTCCCCGGTATAACCCATACCTTCACCGAAGATTTCATCTACTTACCACTTAGTAGCATCGATCCTGGGTCCCGCATTGCTAAGTAAGTAAAGTAGACTTGGGAATAACCACTGTTTCAGGTTAAAACCTTTAAGTTATTTTATTATTATATATTTTTTTCTTTTGAAAGATGCAATCACTGTCTTTACAGAAAAGTAAAAAGATCTTGCTTCTGGATCCTTCTGGTTGGTTGAAGGGACCTTCTGGCCCAACTTGACAATCAATCTTCTGTTTAAAATCTGGTCTTCTTTAGATGTATTGGCTGGTTAGCTTGGTTGCTATGTCTGGTCGATCCCATGTACTGAGCTATGAGAGCTGGCTATCTCTGAGCTGACTCTGCCTCCTCTTTAAATTTTAGTCTTCCTTAGATGTATTAGCTGTTTTAGCTTGGCCACTTGGCTCTGTCCCTTTCCCATGACAGAGCTGACTGTAAGGTGACTCTGCTTGCTTCTCTTGTTCCTTCCGTGCCTCTCTCTCTCTCTGGTTCTGATATTTCCTGCTCTGGTCTCTGGGTTTATATTCTCTTTCTAACAGTTATTAAGTTTTTATGACTTTATTGAAAAGTAACTTTTATTGCACTTGGATTGTAAAAGGTACCTTTAATCTGAACTTTTCTAACACAACTAAATATTTATTTTGATATGACCTCACCTCTCAGGTCTCAGATTACATTGTGTCCTTTGCGATGTTCAAAATTCCTTTGTGATATACAAAAATGCTTTGGTTTCAATAGGGGTATGAATTTTGGTTCCTGTCATTTCTATAGTTTTATTTTCCAGTTGTGTCCCCAGCTCATAATTTTGACTTTGATTTTGGCTCTAAATTATGTTTCTCGTAGACTGATAGTCTCCTATTTTCTTTAATTTACCTGGTGTTAGCAGAATTTCACACCTATATATTTGCCCTCCTAGTCATTTTTTTCTATCTGCTGATTTTACTTCAATGAAGGTGTGGATCATTGCTTTTAGCTGTATGCTATAATCCACTTGGTTATAACTTGAAAGGGTTACATTTATCACTCAAGTGTACCCCTCATCCATGCTTTTCCAGATGTTTACTAAGGTGGTTAATTTCAATGAAGGTGTGAACCATTGTTTTTAAACTTCATACAAGAATCCTGTTTGTTTGTTTGCTAAGACTGTTTGAGAGAAAGAATCTGCATTTTATAATCCTGCACTTTGCAGCTGCTGTTAACCCTTGGTGGGATCTTTCCCTGTATCCTCTCATTTCTTAAATCAGGTATTGCCAGGCTTCCATGTTTCAAATTACACATCTTTCCATGTTTTCAATTACATCCCCCAACGATCTGCTGTTGCATATTTCAGAACAGAGCACATCCGTTGGGAGTATAATGGAACTGCTCCAGAGATTCCGGACGTTCTTGTGGTATACGGGGGTAGGAGTGAGAGTGGGTGCCATTCTGCTTGGTGGCAACCCACTGTCGGTGCAGATGACCCGAGATTGAACAAGGCTTCAGATGTTTAATTTCATGGGCTTGGTAGGGAGGGTGAAGACCGATCTGTCGAGGTGGGACTATCTCCTCTGACGTTTTTGGACCAGGTGCAGTCAGTTAAAATCAATGCTTTTCATGATCTGTTTTTATTTCAATGTCTGGCAGTCTTTTTACCCACCGGAGGGTGGACAAGTTGATCTTCTAGTTAATTTGTGGGAGGGGGTAAGGTGGCCAGGATTAGGAGGGTGGTTTTGCAGAGGAGACGAAAGGAGGATGGGTGGGGAGGTGTGATTAGGCCTCCCAAACTTGCTGTACTGTTCGCCAAGTGTAGAGAATGTGCAGGGCTGGAGCAGGGAATGGGGGTGCTCGCTGGGTAAAGATGGAGGCAGGCTCTTGCAGGGGGTCAGGGTTGCAGGCGTTGGCAACAGCAGAATCAAAGTCCTCTCCCACCAGGTTTCCTCACTCTTCCAACTTCCTCGATCATGCAGGAGATACAAGTTTGAGAACAGATTCAAAAAAGAGCTCTTCCCAGCTGTTACCAGACTCTTGAATGTGACAATAAATCAAATCAATCAATCTAGGGATGAGGTGGAAAGCATGGGGTCCATGTTTGGGAGATAGTAATGAGTGGAAACTAATAGAAAAGGGTGAAAACGTGTGGTGCAGGAGCAGAGAGGGAAAAGGGCAGATCCTGGGATTGGTTCTTCAGGGTGTGAGGGAGGAGTGTGTCGGTGTTAAACAGAGAGGGAATGTGGAACGAGCAGCACAAACTCTGGGGGAAGGATCAGCTTGTAGGGAGGGAGTTGGAGGAAAAATGTCAATTGGAAAGCAGGTGGAAGATAAAACTAGGCTTTAATGCACACAGTGGATGGTTTGTCCTGATGCGGTTTGGGACTATTAACATTTAAGAATAAATCTAACTACCTCATTTTAACCAGAACTACCCCACAAGATTTCACTTTTTAAAAAGATATGCAAACTCTATTTTTTATCGAAAAGTCTTTATTGCATATTAAAAAAAACAAGCTCTTTTAGCAATATGATTTGGAACAACGTATATTATACACTCAGAACAACTTTCTAGATATCCCAAAAATAACTTATAAGGCACATCAGCCATAAAGTTATCTACCTCTGTGCGATACTTGACCAGGTAAGTGGAGAATATTCCATCACACTCCTGACTTGTGCTTTTTGGATGGCTTTGGAGAGTCGGGAGGTGAGTTACTGACTGCGAAATTGCCAGCCTCTGACCTGCTCTGGTAATCGCAGTATTTATATGGCCGGTCCAGTTCAGTTTTCGTTCAATGGTAATTACGCCCTCCCCCCTCCCCCCCAAAAAAACCTGGTGAGTCATATGACACGGTGGTAGAGAGGGCATGAAACTAAATAGTGGAGAAAAGAGATAATGTGAGGAAAGATGTGATCAATTAATGAAGGAAAGGCAAGTGGGCAGGGTAGCAATAAAGAAATTGATCCATCTGTGTGTGGCAGGAAGGGTAAGAGCGTGGACATTTAACAGTGCACCAGAAGTTAAGTCTAGATGTTTCAAAAATAATTAAAAGACAGAATTGAAGGAACTCTATCTGAATACATGCTTCATTTGCAACAATGCAAACTCTGCATCGTAGAAGGATTTAGAGATCCTCCTACATAAATCCCAAAAGCTAGCATGCAAGTTCAGCAAGTAATGAGGAATCAAATGGAAGGTTGGCCTTCATTGCAGAAGGAATGGAGTATAAACATCGGGAAGTCCTGTTAAAACTATACAAGGCACTAGTTAGACACACCTGGGGCTGGATTCTCTTCACCCTTGAGCCAAAATTGCAGCCGGGGGGGGGGGGGGGGGGGGGGAATCCATGTTCCCCCAAGAAATCAGGACCGGCACTGATTCTGAGGGCCCCGAAAAGCGGCGTACTCTGGGAGTACGCCTCACTGCCTGGGACCTACCTGGCAACATTGCCACAGGCCCGTTCAGCTATTCTCCGCCCCCCAACTGGCCGAAGTCCCGACGCTGTGGAACTAATGTGCCCCAGCCGATTGGGATACTCGAGTGACGGCTGTGGACTCAGTCCGCGGCCACCCTGGTCAGGGGCGGGACGATCGGAGGCCGGGGGAGGGCCTTATAGGCAGCTGGGGAATGCTTGTGTGGGGGTTGAGGGTCGGGTGCGCGGCCGGTTTGGGGGGGTTCTCTTTTTTGGGTCTAGCTCCACAGTCCGAGTCTGTCATGGAGCCCGACACGGCCGTTGGAGGCCGCTGCCGTGCGCATACGCAGCCTCCGACCCGAAAATACAGGGACCCGTATCTGCAGTAAAAGCTGCGAGATATACTCCGGCTCCGGGTCCCTAATAACAAGGTCAAGTCATTATAACGTCAGGGAGAACCACGAGGCCCTGCCCCTTTTCTAGATCTAGATTTTCAGGCAATTCTTTAAATCCGAAGTAAAGAAGAACGGATACATTTTCTCAGTGAATTTATTCCCAGTGAAGGTGTGGAGATGGGACTTGGTGTCTGCACCGAAAAATGAAACTGTCCCAGACTCATAACTGAGATAAACTCCCACTTTCCCGGGGATCTGACTGACACGGAGAGGGGATCGAGGAGAGGAGTTTATAGAAAGCTGGCTCCAATCCCGCCCAATGGTCCAGAATCTATTCTTTGGGCACAGACTGACCCCTCTTTTCCTCTCCACAGACTCTGCGGCTACTCCCAGTCTCCAGACCTGATTCCCCGTCACCTCCACCTCCCAGTAATGTCTCCCCGATGTGAATCCCTCTGACCCCAGCACACAGGGACTGTCCATAAACCTCTTCCTGGTGTCAGATTGACTTGACCTCTTCGAACCGGTGTATTTCAAAAGCCTCCGATCGTCTGACACCTCGAGTTGGGGATTCGCTGTTTCCACATCCAGAGTCACAGAGACTGGGGAAAAAACAGAGAATTAGAGAGTCACTGGATCATTGAGGAATGTGGGGTGAATTGAAGAGGAGCTGACTCCCGCCGCAAAGGTTGAGAGGGCAGAGAGCCACTGCACAGGGGAGGGGAGAAGAAAACCCGTTGGGAGGGGTCAGAAACCGGGGATTTGGGGTGTCTGAGGTGGGGCACAGAGCCAGTGGGCGAGGGGTTTGAGACAGAGCCGCTGAGATGGGGTGGAGCCTAGAGATGCTGTTTGGGGGGGGGGTCCAGGTAAGGGGCATCCAATGGGGTAGGGAGCCATTGGGGTGATCTGAGGGGAGGGGGGAAAGCAGCTGGGTGATGTGAGATGGCTGTTGAGGGGGATAGAGAGTTGCTGGGCTAGAGGGGCAAGGGGGGGGAGCTAGAGGCTCTGTTGGGTTCTGTCTGTGGGGAGCACAGAGCTACTGTGAAGTCAGACAGCTGTGGAGGGGGTGCAGAGCACTGCTGGGGTGTGGTCAAGTGGGCAGGAGCAAGGCGATGCTGAATGGTCAAAAGCCACCGGAGGATCTGGAGTCAGAGATCCACTAGGAGCTGTAGGGGTTGTGGCAGAGAACTATTGGTGTGTCTGAGGGGAAGAGAGCCACTGGGGTGAAGGGAGGGGGGGGGGGGGGGGGGGGTACGTCCAAGGCAGGCAGAGAGAGATGGGGGGGGGGGGGGGAAAGAGTCCATCTGAGGGAGCAGAGACCAACTGGCTGGGTGTCTGAGAGACACAGGAGCGGTCCAAGGACAGCAGAGAGCAATTGGGGGTAGGGTGCGCGCGAGGGGCTGGAGGTGGCAGAGACGAGTTGGGGGGTTGCTGAGAGCCACTGTGAGCAGGTCCAAGAATGGGGCAGAGAGAAGCTGGGGGACAGGGGAAGGGGAGAGAGACTCACTCGGATCAGGAAAAATTCTCTCAATGATCACCATTTCTGATTTAATTTCTTATTCCTCAACATGAGAAAGAACCGCTCTGAGGGGAGGGAACGGGAATCTGACACCAGCAGAAAATACTGGGACTTCCACAGAGAGAGAGGTCACTACTTCTGAAAATATCATACTCACCCATTTCAACTCTGTGAGATTCTGTGGGAGAGAAATAAGAAAATGAACAAAAGCTGGAACTGCAGCCTCAAAGTAAAATTAAATTCTGTTGACAGTATTTTACAAAACCTGGGTTTGACACAGCTACAACGCATTGCGGAACCTAACTCTGTAGGACTGGGTGTAGCTGTGTCTGTACAGTGGGAATGTGTCTGTACAGAGCGTGTGTGTGCGTGTGTGTGTGCATGTATCGGACAGGAATGACCGAGAAATTCCAGCGAATTCCCCAGGCATGGAAATATTTTAAGAACAGATGGGAAACAATTTTGAGTCATTGGACACTGACCCCAGTGCTGGGGATAGATGAAGCTGCACCATTGAGACAGATTCACGTGAACTTCACTGGGATCTGTGTCCTGGCAAATTGTACAACTAGGACTGGAGACAGTATTTTAAACTAAAGAGTAGGATGTTGTGGTGTTAAGTTAAAGAGAAAGAACTAAACAATAATGCAGGTAGCGATACTGATAATGTAAACCTGAAGTGACAGGAAGGGAAATCGGTACAATCATAAGTCAGGGTTGGGAAAAATAAGGGGCCGGATTCTCCGATCCCACAGCTGCATGTTTCATGGCTGTGTATCGTTCGCTGGCGGTGGAATTTGATCTTCCCGTCGCTTGTCAATGGGATTTCTCACTGTAACCAACCCATGCGGGAAACCAGGGTGGACTGCCGGCGGGAAATGTGAATCCCAATGATCAGAGAATTTAGGCCAAGGTCAGAGGGGAAAATGGCAAAAGAATGAAAGGCTCTTTATCCAAATGCACGCATCAATCATAACAAGATGAACCAAATAATAGCACATTATATAGTGGCCATTACAAAGACATGGTGGCAAAGAGATCATGACTGGGATTTGATTATCCAATGGTATTTGACATTTGAAAGGACAAGGAGAAAGGAAAAGGAGATGTGGTAGTTCTGTTAATAAAGGATGAAATCAGTGCAGCGGCCAGAAATGATCTTGGTTCAGAGGATCAAAATGTAGAATCAATTCGGAGATAAAGTAAACAAAGGAAATATTTCACTGGGGGAATAGTTTATAGGCTCCCTGACAGTTGGACATAATTAAATCAAGAAATAATGGAAGGAGAGGACATTCAAGAAACATACTTCAATAACCTCAAGAGATTTTAATCTTCATATGGATTAGTTGAATCAATTTAGTAAATGTAGCCTGAAGAATTAGTTTATGGAGCGCACTCCGGACAGTTGGTTACAACGATAAATCTTAGAACCAACAAAGGAATAGGTTATTTTAGACCTGGTAATGTGTAATGAGACAGGATTAATTAATTTAAAAATAAATAACTTTAGAGTACCCAATTCATTTTTTACAATTAAGGGGCAATTTAGCGTGGCCAATCCACCTACCCTGCACATCTTTGAGTTGTGGGGGAGAGATCCACGTAAACATGGGGAGAATGTGAAAACTCCACACGGATTGTGACCCAGAGCCGGGATCGAACCTGGGACTTTGGCGCCGTGAGACAGCAGTGCTAACCACTACACCACCATGCTGCCCAAAAGGATTAATTAATGACCTCACAGTAAAGGATCATCTTTAAGAGTGAGCATAACACAAATAATTTCACATTTAGTTTGTGAGTGAGAAATGAGGGTCTCGGCAGACAGCAGCGACTGACGAGGAACCCCCGCATTTTAAATGACAATAGTTTTAAGAATCTTGGCAGCTTGATGCCACGAGGGGAAATTTGTAACCACTGCAGCAACCAATATGGCATTGGAGAGTAGAAGTTATTACAGACAAAGTAAGTTGTTAGGGACTGTTATGTATGGATTCAATTGGGTTGTAAACTCAAAAAGTTAACTGTATTAAATGTGCGAGTGGTGTTATTGCAAAAAAAAACGATTAATGGCAAGTATACACTTCATGCTGTAAGGAAAATGATAATGGACAAAAGGTGTTTGAGGAAAACTGAGTTATTGTCTCAAGTAAGCCAGGACTGGCAGATTACATCATTCAGTACAATGTTCGACGTTAGTGTAAGGAAGTCAGGAATAGAAACAGGATCGGTTGAAGCTCCTGCAATTAATAAAGCAAGATAATCAGTGGATAATACATGATATCATAATTTACCATTCCAATGAGAAACGGAAAGCTCTTCCTACAAAAAAAAACAGTGAGGGATAAAAGACCTTTTGGTCGCTGATGGACTGAGTTGTGTGCTGTTTCTAAGGGACATGAGGGAGCTTTTACGGTGCTTCTACCCCAAGGTAGTCAGATGCCTTGGAGGTAGTGGAACACACGGACATAGCTATTGTGTTACCTTCCTGAGCGGCAACAGCTATGGTTCACGGTGATTGGACTTGAGGAAAGAACAATACAATGGGTCTATCGACACTGGTCTGCGAGATGGATGCATTTACCATTGATTTCCGTGCACAGTTTACAAATCATGACATGTACATACGAATAACAAGGATGAGGGATAGTTGCTAGTCAGTACAACTATAAGAGGGATATAAACCCGACAGCAGGATTCAGCTCAGAGTTAGCTCTCATAGCTCGGTCATGGGGTTTTACCTGATGCATGGATTGATAATACTTGTTATTATAATTGTATACTGTATAATCATTGGATGCCTTAATATGTGTTGTAAGCTGGCTATGGCTTGGATGATGCCGATAGACTCGGCCCATCATTACTCACCAAGATGACATCCCATTACTGGTGACCATCACACCAGAAGGAAGCCAGTGGCTGTAAAAATGTGATGAGGTGTTTATGTACGGAATACCGGCTCAGTTAAGTTCTGATAATGGGCCTCATTTTATTGGACAGATTAATGAGGAGTTCTGCTCCCAGTTGGGCATACGCCAGCAGATCCACTGTGCATACTGGTCACAGACGGCCGGCTTGGTTGAGAGACACAATCAGACCCTCAAAACCAAATTGGCCAAATTACGAGTGGACAGGGGGTTAACGTGGTTTAAGTTGCTCCCCGTTGCTCTCTTCCAGCTGCGGGTCACACCTGCGGGATCGGCCCGGTCTCTCCTGTCGAGATCTTTTATGGCAGGCCCAATAGAACACCCTGGAACCTGCCTGTTCCCAGACTGGTCCAGTTTCACCATATGACTGAAGAAAGGACTAACTATGTTCTAGCCCTCACTAAAGCCCTCAAGGAACTCCATAGCCAGGTTTGAGCGGCTCACCCGTCACCGTCCCCATTACATAGCTTGCTTGAAAAATGAAATATCAGTGTAGCCTGGTAGTTATAGATAGATAGATAGAGAAATACAGCACAGAACACAGGGCAGAATGGTAGCATGGTGGTTAGCATAAATGCTTCACAGCTCCAGGGTCCCAGGTTCGATTCCCGGCTGGGTCACTGTCTGTGTGGAGTCTTCACGTCCTCCCCGTGTGTGCGTGGGTTTCCTCCGGATGCTCCGGTTTCCTCCCACAGTCCAAAGATGTGCGGGTTAGGTGGATTGGCCATGCTAAATTGCCCGTAGTGTCCTAAAAAAGTAAGGTTAAAGGGGGGTTGTTGGGTTATGGGTATAGGGTGGATACGTGGGTTTGAGTAGGGTGATCATTGCTCGGCACAACATCGAGGGCCGAAGGGCCTGTTCTGTGCTGTACTGTTCTATGTAAGTCTATGTAACAGGACCTTCGGCAATCCTATGCAACAGGATGTTGCGCCGAACTTTTGTCCTAGGTTAATCAAAGAATTTTGGACAATTTTTCATGGCCAATCCACCCAACCTGCACATCTTTGGACTGTGGGAGGAAACCAGAGTACCCGGAGGAAACCCACGCAGTCACGGGGAGGATGTGCAGACTCCACACAGACAGTGACCCAAGTCGAAATCGAACTTGGGACTGTGAAGCAATTGTGCTATCCACAATGCTACCGTGCTGCCCTTAAGAAGTTAACCTACACTCCATTATTCTACCCTGATCTATGTACCTATCCAATAGCCGCTTGAAGGTCCCTAACGTTTCCAACTCAACTACTTCCACAGGCAGTGTATTCCATGCCCCCACTACTCTCTGGGTAAAGAACCTACCTCTGACATCCCCTCTATATCTTCCACCATTTATCTTAAATTTATGTCCTCTTGTAATGGTGTGTTCCACCTGGGGAAAAAGTCTCTGACTGTCTATTCTATCTATTCCCCTAATCATCTTATAAACCTCTATCAAGTCGCCCCTCATCCTTCTCCTTTCTAATGAGAAAAGGCCTAGCACCCTCAACCTTTCCTCGTATGACCTACTCTCCATTCCAGGCAACATCCTGGTAAATCTCCTTTGCACCTTTTCCAAAGCTTCCACATCCTTCCTAAAATGAGGCGACCAGAACTGCACACAGTACTCCAAATGTGGCCTGACCAAGGTTTTATACAGCTGCATCATCACCTCACGGCTCTTAAATTCAATCCCTCTGCTAATGAACGCAAGCACACCATAGGCCTTCTTCACAGCTCTATCCACTTGAGTGGCAACTTTCAAAGATCGATGAACATAGACCCCAAGATCTCTTTGCTCCTCCACATTGCCAAGAACCCTACCGTTAACCCTGTATTCCGCATTCATATTTGTCCTTCCAAAATGGACCACCTCACACTTGTCAGGGTTAAACTCCATCTGCCACTTCTCAGCCCAGCTCTGCATTCTATCTATGTCTCTTTGAAGCCGACAACAGCCCTCCTCACTATCCACAACTCCACCAATCTTCGTATCATCTGCAAATTTACTGACCCACCCTTCAACTCCCTCATCCAAGTCGTTAATGAAAATCACAAACAGCAGAGGACCCAGAACTGATCCCTGCGGTACGCCACTGATAACTGGGCTCCAGGCTGAATATTTGCCATCCACCACCACTCTCTGTCTTCTATCGGTTAGCCAGTTTGTTATCAGCCGCCGTGACGCTTGGGCTTAGCGACGGTCGCTAAGCCCGCGATGCCGTGCTTCACGGGGCCGCGCTGCTAGCCCCGACCGGGGGGGGAGAATCGGGTCCCGGGAGGGGGCGCGGAGGCTGCCGTGAAACACGGCCAGTTTCACGGCAGCCTTTACGACTCTCCGCATTTGCAGAGAATCGCGCCCAACATGTCTGTTCTCCACTTGTACTGATCGGAAGTGTCACGTAACCCTGACATCAGCACAATGTGTCTTCAGCTCCTTTGTGGCTGGGCGAATGTCTCTCATATCACTGTGGGGACTAGGGCTTTCCGCATTGCTAGGAAGGCCGAATGGGCATTCCAAAGCTGGATAAACTGGGCTACTGGGGGAATCCCTGCTCAACCGATATATGATTGTGATGCTAGCCTGCATATGGATCAAGGATACTACTTTCTTTTTAATGGCACAGCGACCAATGTTTTGTCACCTCCATTTCCCAGCCAAATCGCTATCCTGACTTTAGTCCCTACCACAGTCCCCTGCCCCTCTGCGGGCGGGCAGTCTCAGCAGAATCCTGCGAGAGGAGAATCCTGAGCACAGCTAGGGATTGGACCAATAGGCTATCATGAAATGATAAAAGGAGGGAATGAGGAATTGAACAAATGAATGTGATACAAAATGGGTAATTGCTAGGACGAGAATGCTGAGTGAAAGCCCCCCCCCCCCCCCCCCCCCAAGGGCTGAAGAATGTGAAGTGAGCCAATCAGGATATATGGCCAGGTCAAGAAGTGTATAGGGATAGCCTATGGGAATTTTGCATTCATTACTTATTTGGTCGTATGTGAAATTTGATGCAACTTGAATGTATCTGTACAGAAATGTTTTGTGCCGTTGTTCACTCTGGCTGTTGAAGATTCAGGAGACTGGTTGTGTCCTGCTCTCCCAATAGAGGGAGTCACCCCAGCTAGCTGGCTAAAATAAACAATAATTGATACCTGCAAATCCATCTCACATTTTAGAGACCAGACTGACAGCAAAAGAATCAGGATTGTCAGTCACAGATCAGTGACCACACCGACGCCTCCTCGAGTCTCATGTGCTGCCTCCATTGCCCCCACACCCTCAGGGCTGCCACTACCACTGGGCTTGTGGAGTACCGAGCCGGCGAGAATGGCAGAGGCGTCGTTAGTAAAGCCTCCAGAACCCTTACAAGATGCCGCCTCCACTCACTCCCACCGACCCTTCCCCCACTACCCACTTCCTGACCATCGATATGTTGGCCGCCCAGTAATAGTTAATAAAATTCGGAAGGGTCAAGCCCTCCTCCCCGCGTCCCCGTTCCAAAAGGACCTTCTTCACCCTCGGGTCTTACCAGCCCATACAAAACCCAAGATCACCACGTTCACCTTCCTGAAAAATATATAAAAATTGGAAGGCATTGAAACACAAACAGCAATCTCGGGAGGACTTCTTCACAGTCTGTACCCTCCCTGTCAATGACTGCGGGAGCATGTCCCACCTACTGAAGTCCCCTTTCATTTGCTCAACGGCCCTGCGCAAATTTAACTGACGGAGCTGACCCCAGTCCCTTGCCACCTAAATCCTCAGGTACCTAAAACTCCTTTCTCACCACTTTAAAAGGTAACTAAACCATCCCCGCCCAACTGGTCTGTTATGTAAATGAGCAAGTCGTCCGTTAGAGTGAAACCCTATGCTCCACCCCCCTCTCACTATCCCCCGCCAGACGTTCGGTGACCTAAGCGCCATTGCCAAGGGCTCTATGGCCAGGGCAAACAGTAATGGGGAGAGTGGACACCCCTGTCTTGTTCCCCAACACAAACTAAAGTATTTTAACTGGACTCGGTTGGTCCTTACATTCGTCAACTGTGCCTGATATGGCAACCGGACTCAATCCACAAATCCCTGCCTGAACTCAAACCTTCCCACGACATCCCACAGGTACTTTCACCACCCGATCAAAGGCCTTTTCTGCATTTATGGCTACTATCGCCTCAACCTCGCGTCCATCCCCTGGTATCATTATAATATTTAAGAGCTGTCTAATGTTGGATGTCAAATGTCGTCCCTTCACAAACCCCGTCTGATCCTCCCCTATAACTGGGACACAATCCTCTATGCACGTGGCCAAGACCTTTGCCAACAATTTTGCAACTACATCCAGAAGAGAAATCGGCCTATATGAGCCACAGCTCTCTGGATCCTTATCCCGCTTCAAAATAACGGAAATTGATGCCTGCGATAGCGTTGGGAGAGCACTCCCAGCTCCTTTGACTCATTAAAAACCTTTACCAGGAGCGGCCCCAGCAACCCAGAAACCTTTTTGTAGAACTCCACCGGGTATCCATAAGGTCCCGAGGCCGTACGCAATTGCATCGCCCCCAATTCGTTTATAACCTCCCCCTGTCTGATTGGGCCTCCCACGCCTTCCACCAACTCCTCATCTACCCTCGGGAACTCCAGCCCCAAGAATCGCTTCTTACCCTCCTCCCCGAGATCTCACCCGTATCATTAATTCTTATGTATCCCCGAATGGCCTCCCTCACACACCTCATCCTCGGCTAGCAGCCCTACATCTAACCTCCACTGCAGCCGCTGGGCATTTCCTTTGCTCACTTGTAGGTCTACGTGGGGCGTGATCTGACACCACAATAGCTGAATATTCAGTTCCCACCATCTCAGCCAGCATGAGCTTTGTCCAGCCCAAAGAAGTTTATCCGGAAATACACCTTGTGTACATGGGAGTATAATGAAAACTCCTCGTTCCTTGGCCTATCGAATCTCCACGGATCCACCCCTCCCAGACGCTCCATAAACCTCTGCAGCTTTTCCCATAGCTGACACCTTTTCAGACCTGGGACTCGACCGGTCCAGTATCAGATCCAGGACTGTGTTGAAATCCACCCCTCATAATCAATCAATCGATGCGAGTCCAGATCCGGAATCTTCCCCAGCACCCTCCTAACGAATTCAACATCATCCCAGTTTAGGGCAAATATATTTACCAATACCACGGCCATTCCCTCCAGATTCCCACTAACCATAATATATCTACCTCTATCTTCCCCACCTCAAATGCCACCCTCTTGTTGACCAGGATTGCCACCCCCCTCTTTTTAAAGTCCAATCCTGAATGGAACACCTGTCCGACCCATCTCTTCCTCAGTCTAACCTGATCTTCCAACTTCAAGTGTGTCTCCAGCAATATGGCCATGTCCGCCTCAAGTGTCCGAACACACGGGCCCTTTGAACGGCCTATTTAGTCCGCGAACGTTCCATGTGACCAACCTGGTCGAGGGGGCACCCCATCCCCCTCCCCTGTCGATCAGCCATAACCTCTCCTAGGCCAGTCCTTGGCCCATGTCCCACACCTCACCTGGCTCGCCCTCCAGCAGCTACCGTCATCAACTCTTCTCCTCCACCAACTTAAGAATCCCCTCCCCATCAGCAGTCTAATTCCCCCCCCACCGCCTCCCATCCCTCTTCCCCACACATTTCCCCCTCCACATTGGTCTTCAGCTCACCCTACTTTGCTTCCGTGGACTAGCCCCCCAGCTAGCCTGACAGCCCCCACCCCCGGCGTCTAGCATCCTACCCCCCACTGGTTCCCCTCCCTTCGGCTCTTAGTGCAAACACTCAAAACAATGGCAAGAAGCAAAAACAAACAAATAGTCCCTCCCAAGGTCCGAGCACAAAGGCCCATCCCACCTCCCTTAATAAAATATCTGTTAACCTAACCCCAAACAGAACCAGATAAGAAACGGAAAAAGAAAATATATATACAACGCCTCAAAAGTCAGTCCGAGCATCACAAATCGGAAGTTAAAAGTTTTACAAAACATAGCTCATAGCTCAGTCCCCCACAGTCAAAGTTCAAGATCCCCCATCAGTTTATCTTTCATAAAGTCCACTTTGTCCTGGGGAGCCAGAGTACAGTTCCCGACCCGCACAGGTGACCCATAGACGGGCCGGGTAAAACAGTCCAAACTTTATTCTTTTTTCATACAGGGCCGACTTGACCTTGTTAAAACTCGCCCTCCTCTTTGCGAGTTCTGCTCCCATGTCCTGGTATACCCGGATCTCAGCATCTTCCCATGTACACCCCCTCATCTGCCTGGCCCATCTCATAATACGTTCCTTTGTTTGGAACCGATGCAGTCGTACCACCATCACCCCCCTCAGGCTTACGCAGAAGTGCCCTGTGGGCTCGGTCCACCTCCAATCGCTTAGCGCCTTCCCCCAGCAACCTCTCCAGCATTTTCCCCCACACATACACATCCTTCTTTTCCCTCCGGCAGATCCACAATCCGGACGTTCTGCCTCCGAGGGCGGTTCTCCAGGTCTTCCACTTTCTCCAGCAGTCGCTTCTGCTCGCCCTGCAGCATCACAATTTCTGCTGCCATCGAGGTGGACTGTTCCTCCTGCACCCCCGCCAGCTCCTCCAACCTCTGGATCGCTTGACCCTGGGTCATCAGCCTTGCCTCCACGCGGTCAACCACCGCCTGATCAAGTCTACCACCCGGGCCAGTTCCTCCGCACACTCCTTACATTCAAGAAGCTCACCAACTGGGCCGTTGACCACTGAGCTGGCGGGGCCGGACCCTGCACACCTGTCATTCCCACACTCGATATCTGGTCCTCACTTGCCACCAACTTCTGATTACCCCTTTTCTGAATTTTTCTGGGCCGCAGCTCCATAAACTGGGGATCCCCTCCTTCTGTTCCTCCTTCTACACCCTTACTTCACAAAATTCCTGCAACAATCCAGCACAGAAGCCACAAAAAGACCACCATGAGCAGGAGCTGCCAAATGTGCCACCTTTCACTCCATGGCCGCCACCAGAAGCCTTCGACACCGATTTCTTATGATTAGCTCATGGCATCAATGGGTAAGGGACTGCACAGGGCTGAACAGTAAAGAGCAGAAATGCAGTCTTTATAATAGAATCCATTGTTAGACAGGTATTTTTGTAACAATCATCGCTGGTACTACACAGTGCAGTGACTCCCTGTTGCCAGGGTAAAGTATCAGACAGGGTGTGAAGTATTCTGCAGGGTGTCACGAGGGCACCTAAAAACAATCCTAGCCTGTAGACTTGTTCCTCATAACTAAAATTTTCCAGTCCAAGTAACATCCGCAGAAATCTCCACTGTACCCTCTCTAGTGAAATAGTGAAACATCCTATCATATGGTAACCAGAACTGCACACAGCACTCCAGCAGTTACTGAACTCTTGTTTGACCAGCATCATCTCCCAGCTGTCCCGGAAGGACAGGTCTGAGGCGTTCAAGTCAGGCAACGCTGACCTATACAAAAATTCCAGGTATGACCTCCGCAAAGCCATCAAAGATGCCAAGAGAGAATATCAGACCAAGCTAGAGTCACAGATTAATGTTACAGACTCACGGCGGTTTTGGCAAGGCCTAAACAACATAACAGGCTACAAAATGAAGCCGAGTATCTACAGCAGCAGCACACCCCTCCCCGATGAACTCAAGGCGTTCTATGCTCGGTTCGAGCAGGAGACCAACGATCCGCTGTTGAGTGCCCCAGCAGCCCATAACACACTCATACCCACCATCACAGCTTTCAAAGTCTGATCGGCCTTCCTGAAAGTGAACCTTAGGAAGGCGACAGGTCCAGACGAGATGCCTGGTGGTGCACTCAGAGCCTGCGTGGACCAGCTGACAGAGGTGTTCGTGGACATCTTTAACCTGTCCGTACTCCGCTCCGAGGTCCCCACCTGCTTCAAGAAGACCACCATCACACCAGTGCCAAAGAAGAATGAGGCAACAATGACTACCGTCCAGTGGCCCTGACTTCAGTCGTAATGAAGTGCGTCGAGAGGTTGATCATGAAGCTCATCACCTCCATATTCCCAGAACACTACTGCAATTCGCAAACCGCCGCAACCAGTCCACAGCAGATGCCATCTCCCTGGCCCTACACTCATCCCTAGAGCATCTCGACAAAAAGGACTCCTGCATCAGATTCCTATTTATTTTTTTTAAAATATTTTTATTACGGTATTTGCACAATTTTTATAACAATAACAAAAACAATAACATTAACATAAAATAAACAATTCCCCACCCGACCCATCTTCACACACCAAAACCATCTAACACAGAATGCTGCTTTTGCCGACATTTTAATTTTCCCCGAGAAAGTCGACGAACGGCTGCCACCTCCGAGAGAACCCCAACATTGACCCTCTCAAGGCAAACTTTATTTTCACAAGACTGAGAAACCCAGCCATGTCACTAACTCAGGTCTCTATACTCAGGGGCTTTGAGTCCCTTCACGTTAACAAGATCCGTCTCCGGGCTACCAGGGAGGCAAAGGCCAAGACGTCGGCCTCTTTCACTCCCTGAACTCCTGGGCCTTCTACACTCCAAAGATCGCTACCTCTGGACTTGGCACCACCTGTCTTTCTAGCACCGTAGGCATTGACTTTGCAAACCCCTGCCAAAACCCTCTGAGCTTCTAGCATGCCCAGAACATGTGGACATGGTTTGCTGGGGTTCCCGAGCACCTCGCACATCTATCTTCTACCCCAAAAAACTTGCTCATCCTCGCCGCCGTCATGTGTGCCCGGTGGACGACCTTAAATTGTATTCGGCTAAGTCTGGCTCTCCTCCTCCCACTTACCCTTAAGCTCCTCCACCGGGGTTCCTCCGCCTCCAGCAGCTCCTGGTAAATATCCGATACCTTCCCCTCTCCCACCCAAGGACTGGAAACTACTCTATCCTGTATCCCCTGTGGCGGCAGCAATGGAAAGGCCGGCACCTATTTCCTCAGGAAGTCTCGCACTTGCAAATATCTAAAAACATTCCCTGGCGGCAGTTTAATTTTATCCTCCAGCGCCTTCAAGCTGAGAAAGCTCCCATCTATAAACAGATCCCCCATCCTTCCAGTTCCTGTCCTCTGCCAGCTCTGGAACCCGCCATCCAGCCTGCCTGGTACAAACCTGTGATTGTTGCAAATCGGGGTCCAGACTGATGCACCCTCCACCTTCTTATACCTCCTCCATTGCCCCCAGATCCTCAGTGCCGCCACTACCACCGGACTTGTGTAGTAACGGGCCGGCGAGAACGGGAGAGGTGCAGCTACCAATGGTCCCAGACTTAAATGTCCTTTAAAACATCTCCAGCTTCTTTTCTTCCATACATCGTCCGGCGTCTCAAAATAAAAGTCCCGTTCCTCGTGCGTAACCCACAACCCTCGGCAAGTCATTCGCCCTGGGCTTCCTCGCAAGAGCTCTGTGTGCTCAGTCCACTTCCAGGGGTTGAGAGAACGCCCCACCCCCCATCAACTTCTCCAGCATGTCCGACACATATGCACAAGCATCCGATCCCTCACTGCCTTCAGGGAGGCCAACAATTCTGAGGTTCTGCCTCCTGGACCTATTCTCCAGGTCCTCCAGCTTCTCCTGCATCCTTTTTGGGCGGTCGTCCAACACCTCCACCTTGTTCTCCAGCACGGTTTTTTTGTCCTCCTGGTCGGATAACCTTTGTTCGATCTCCTGCATCGCTTTCCCCCGGGTCTCCTGATTCAAGACTACTTGATCAATCGAAGCTTTGATCGGGTCCATCGTATCCTTTTTCAGCTTGGCGAAGCAATCCTCAAAAAAACTTCACCAGCTGCTCCGTCGATCATTGTGCCGTCTTTCCTCTGCCCTTGTCCTCCGCCATGCTGTCCCGCGATACCAGCTCCGCTTGCTTCTACCAGGATGTTTCACACGGCCACTTCTCGTCCAATTCTCCACACACCAGAGAGGGAATCCTCCTTACTGTGGCACGGTTCACCGTTTTATCCCATAAAATCCGAGAAAAGTCGGGGGAAAAAGGTCCGAAAGCCCGTTACAGGCGGGAGCTATCGAATGTGCAACCTACTCCTCCATGGCCGCCAGCGCAAGTCCCAGACTCCTATTTACTGACTACAGCTCCGCCTTCAACACCGTAATTCCAGCCAAGCTCATATCAAAGCTCCAAAACCTCGGACCTGGCTCCTCACTCTGCAACTGGATCCTCGACTTTCTGACCAACAGACCACAATCAGTCAGAATGAACAACAACACCTCCTCCACAATAGTCCTTAATACCAGGGCCCCGCAAGGTTCAGTACTTAGCCCCCTATTATACTCCCTGTACACACACCACTGCATGGCAAAATTTGGTTCCAACTCCATCTACATGTTTGCTGACGATACGACCATAGTGGGCCGGATCTCGACTAACGACGAGTCAGAATACAGGAGGGAGATAGAGAACCTAGTGGAGTGGTGCAGCGACAACAATCTATCCCTCAATTCCAGCAAAACTAAAGAGCTGATCAATGACTTCAGGAAGCAAAGTACTGTACACACCCCTGTCAACATCAACGGGGCTGAGGTGGAGATGGTTAGCAGTTTTAAATTCCTAGCGTTACACATCTTCAAAAATCGGTCCAAGTCCACCCACGTTGATGCTACCACCAAGAAAGCACAACAGCGTCTATACTTCCTCAGAAAACTAAGGAAATTCAGCATGTCCACATTAACTCTTATCAACTTTTACAGATGCATCATAAAAAGCATCCTATTCTGGCTGCATCATAGCCTGGTATGGCAACTGCTCGACCCAAGACGGCAAAAAACATCAGACAGTCGTGTACACAGCCCGGTCCATGACACGAACCTGCTTCCCATCCATGGACTCCATCTATACCTCCTGCTGCCTGGGGAAAGAGGGCTGCATAATCAAAGACCCCTCCCACCCGGCTTACTCACTCTTCCAACTTCTTCCATTGGGCAGGAGATACAGAAGTCTGAGAATACGCACAAACAGACTCAAAAACAGCTTCTTCCCCGCTGTTACCAGACTCCTAAACGACCCTCTTATGGACTGACCTCATTAACACTACACCCTGTATGCTTCACCCGATGCCGGTGTTTATGCAGTTACATTGTGTACCTTGTGTCGCCCTATTACGTATTTTCTTTTATTTCCTTTTCTTTTCATGTACTTACTGATCTGTTGAGCTGCTCGCAGAAAAATACTTTTCACTGTACCTCGGTACACATGACAATAAACAAACAAATCCAAAATAATTACAGCTCTTATATTGCATACGTTTGCTCATATATCCAGTATGCCTTCTTCACAAAATTATCTACCAGCCCTGCTAACTTCAGGGGTCTGTGGACATGCATTTCTAAGGGGTCTCTATTGCTTCAAGCAGAACATTTTTTTTTCGAAAGTGAAAGCTATAAACCTTAATGCTCAGAGAAGCCTGGATTTATTCATACAACAGACACATTTAGCCAGCAATTAGAAAGCAAAAGGCATGTTGGTTTTTAATGCCAATGGATTGGAGGACAAGGAGAAAGAAACCTTGCTACAGTTATGCAGGGTCACTAAAATTGAGTTTTTACCGGGGTTAATGGCAGGCAGCAAATCTCTCCAAAGTGGATCACCCAAAGGGTTGGTGAATTCTTTTTTATGCAGTCCTTCAGATTCTATTATTCTGCTGCTGTCCGGATACCAATTTCTGAAAATATTAAACATTCAAGTTATTATTTGACCATAACTACCCCTCCTTCCCGAAATTACTTTATTCATTTCCAGTAACGAACACGACCTACCTCGAGTGATGTACAAACGCTTCCTGAAAAAAATAAAACAGATATTTAAGTTGACAGAGACTGGCTGACTACATCTAGACAACAGAAATGACATTGCTACAGTTCACAATTCTCACTGTTGGACAGGAAGATTTCCCAGATTGATGCCAGCACAGAACAGGAAAGATTGAACAGTCTGGGTTCTTTAGTCTAGGAATGTAAAGTCAAAAGCAGGGCAAGAAATAACAGAAGCTCTAACCATCACTTTCCAATCCTCTCTGGCTACAGGTGCGGTGTCGGAGGAGAGAAAGGAAGAAATTGATAGACCGAATAATTAGAGGCCAGTCACCCGAATCTCAGTTGTGAACAAATGATCAGAAGAAACTCTGAGGGATATTTATCCTTTACTTTTAAAGACACGGATTAAGTCAGGTGAACCAACAAGGAAAGGCTGCGAGTGACATGACATTTTTGAGGAGCTAACAATGTGGGCAGTGTATTTTATGTCATCTTCCTTTACAGCAAGGTCACAAAAATACAAATCTCTGGGATCCAAGGCAGACTGAGGATATGTGGACCATTGTAGTACCTCACCAACTTCTCAAGGCAATTAGGGATTGGCAGCCTTACCAGTGATGCTCACATCGCACAAACGTAAAACAGGTGTGTTTGGCAGGATGCCTGCCTCCGTACGACCAAACATTGTAAAAATGTGGGGAATATATTTGAAAAACAGGCAGCAGAAATGTCACCAAAATTGTTCAAGCGTTAATAAAAATGAGATATAGAGGACAAATGTTATTAACGTCAGATAATGGAAATTGAATTAATATCAATAATCACTTGGTGGCATAGAACAGGAGGAAAAGTGTCTGGCAGATCAACTCCAATTTCCCGAGGCATTGCTATGGGAGTTTGGGAAACCTATAGTTCTGAACACCTTCCTGTTATGGACCAGGGTTTAGAAACTCCAAAGTATATTATTATTGTTTTTTCAATAAATTTAGAGTATCCAATTTTTTTTCCAATTAAGGGGCAATTTAGCATGGCCAATTCACCTAACCTGCACATCTTTGGGTTGTGGGGGTGAAACCCACGCAGCCATGGGGAGAATGTGCAAACTCCACACGGACAGTGACTCAAACTCGGGTCCTCAGCGTTGCAGCCCCAGTGCTAGCCACTGCGCAATTTCCACCCCTCCAAAGTATATTGTGAAGTCTACCTGACCTACAACCTTTCTGTTGCATTTGGCTAGGATGACCTCAGGAGTCTTCCCTCCAGGTCTGATTCATCAGTCTTCCCAGACACTTTAATCAAAACAAACTTTATTCTAAGAACTTAGTTAACATATGTTTATAAACATACAGCAAGATGTTTTATCAATTGCAAACATAAAGACACCACCCAGCTACAGTAATCTACGTATAATACCTAATGGATTCCCCCTTAACTGTTCCAATTCAAAAACAAAATCCAATAAACCAAAAACCCTATTCAAGGACGTGGCCCAGCACACTGCATTCTCACTAGAATGAAACCATCTTTCCCTGAGATTCTGACTCCGTCTCACCAGCAGGTTTAAACCCATCCGGAAAGCAAACTATACCTTTTAAGTTACCAAAGCAGGTAGCTATCATCTGTTTATTTCTGAAACAGTTTTAAAAATGAAAAGAGAGAGAGAGAGAGAGACAGACCAAACACTTCTTCTCCTGTTTGCAGTCCGCAGCAGTCAAATCTGAAAGTGAAACTAAAAGCCTCACACAGCCACAACTCAGCTCCACCAACAAAATTACATCACTGAAGCCAAGTGATAAGACAAAAACCTTTCTTAAAGGGACACTCCCATGACATTACTCTCAGACTCAGTGCAATCTCAACAGTGGCCATAGCTCCCAACAGGTTGGCAGCTCCAACCGAGACAACTTGGTTAGGGGCATATCTCACCGGCTGTCAAACATTGAATGGCTGCACCCCAAATGCGAGCTGGCACACCCCTGATATTTTCACAAGTGAGCAACCACTATCCTCTGTAGAATCCCTACTGTGCAGAAGGAGGCCATTTGGCCCATCGAGTCTGCACCAACCACTTCCGGGGACAGGGATGTGCTAAGCAGTCGCACATCAGGTGGCTCTCCTCAAGAACACAACAAAATAGGCACTTTTAAGACAAATTGAGCCCGAAAATCCAGATTAATGCAAACCTTAAACAGTAAAGGAAGAGGAAAGTAGCAATATGCCAGCAAGTGGGAGCTCAAGAGGCTGCAAGAAAGGTCGAAGCAGTGGAAAAGGACAGGAACAGCGAGTAATCAAATCGACAGATCAATGGGGTGAGGAGTCGACCGTGATGAAGGAGGAAATGAAAGTGGAGATCCAGGTGGCGGTAGCGGAGGCGCTGGTCGCCATGCAGATGGCAATCGATGGAATGGGGAAGAAGCTGGAAGCTCAGGGGAAGATGATACAGGAGCTTGAGAAGGCGTTGACTCCAGTTGCTCTGGTGGCCCTTAGAGCCTGAAGGGGAAAGTCGAGGATTAGGAGAACCGGTCTCAGCATCACAACATCCGAATAGTGGGCCTGCCAGAGGGGATCGAGGGTAGGGACCCAACAGACTATGTGGCCCAGATGCTGGGCAACTTGGTCGGAAGGGACAGCTTCTCCAAGACACTGGAGATCGCCAGGGCACACAGATTATTCCGACCGAAGCCCAAGGCCGGGGAGCAGCCAAGGGCAATAATAGCCAAACTACACAGGTACCAGGATCGGGAGTGAAACCTGCGTAGGGCTCGGCAGGCAAAAGCAAGCAGCTGGGAAGGACACAGAATACAGATGTACCAAGACATTGGGGCAGACCTTGCAAAGTGCAGGGCCGAGTTCAACCAAGCAAAACCGGCCTTGTACAACGGGAAAAAATTTGGGATGCTATTCACAGCCAGGCTCTGTGTGACATTCCAGAATAAAGAACATTATTTTACCACCCCTGGCAGAGGCTGATGAGTTGGTGTGGGCAAATAGCCTGGACAGAAAGCAGAAAAGGCAGCGATGAGGCAGATGCAGAGAGAGAAAGAAGAAAGAAAAGTAATGGACATTGTAGAAGTGAACTATTTCCAAACACACCTCATAGGTAAAAGATAGCTATTTAGGATATATATTGATAGCTATTTAGGATATATATTAAGCCCCAGTTTTACCCATTTTAAATTAAGGATTTCAACACTCTCATAACCTCAGGTCATCTCAAAACATACAGCTTACAAAACAGCACAACACAGCATAATTCACTTTACTACACAAAAGAACCTGATACGTGCAAAAGCAGTAGAGATTAAAACAAACACTTTAATTGAACTAATGAATACATTTTTCAAGACAGTGTCCAAGGACAGGGCAGGCTCCATAGCAACAGCATGGCAACGACACAGTAACATGAAGGCTCTATTGTTATAACAGCTAAGTCAGCAAAAGACCAGTTCAAACTGGTCTTGACAACAGCACAATATTGCATTCTTTAACATACAGAAGTATGCAGACACGAAACAATTAGAACTAATGTTGCATATTTAAAATGGACGACTTGCCATCAAATCAGATGTGTTTGAGTCTAACCCAAATCAATTAGGATTATATTGGGGTGTAATTAGATGGCTTAAGACAGGTATGAAATAGTATAGATGTAACGCTTTGTTTGGCCATTTTTAGCTGGAGCTGGATCATTAACTGGAATTCTTTCTCTCTCTCTTTCTGGAATCAATCTACACTTTGACTGAACTATTTGCTCTCTTCATATTTCATTTTCAGACTTTGATTTCTAAAGTTATTGCGAGCTGTTTGCCTAAGCAAGTAGATCATTTCTGTGATTCTTTGAAAGCTTCAAATTGTCTACGAATTGCCTTTTAAATGACTTTCAATTGTAATCAATAGAAGACAAATAAAACAATTCCTATTTGCGCCTGAGAAGTTTTAACTTAAATTTCTACTGAGTTCCAGTAATCGCAAAGTGCTGCTGAAACCGCACGGTAGATCTATCAAACATGAACAATGTTTGCACGGTCAGTACTGCCTCCCTTTGAGCAAGAGCACCAGCTCACAGGGAAGAAGGGGCAAGAGCAGCGGAGCGCAGGAAAGAGGGAAGAGGAGGCAGAGGGAATGGCAATTGATCGGACATAGGGAGGGAGTAAGATCAACCCGGGAGGGGGGCGGCCACACGAGCAGAGAAAGCCAGCGGCAGGTGGTATAAGAGGAATGGGGGCCACGGCACATCTTCCAGACAGGAAGGAGTGTCTGAGGGAGGGCGGGGAGGAGTACCATAAGGGGGTTAATAGGGAGGGGTGAGCACACGGAGGGCGGGAAAAGGCGGGAGTAGAAAGGGGGATGGAGGGGGAAGGGGAACCACAGGCTGGCATGTTGGGTGGCCCCTGGACAAAGGGAAACCTCAGAGTGAGAACGGCAACCGTGGCCATTTTTGATGTCCCCCTAACTGGGGGAAACCCTAATATGCAGGGGCGCATCCACCAGTAATAGACACGAACAATGTTTGCAATGTTTTCCCACAGGAGGGGGCGAAACACCATCACCAGGATTATCACGTGGAACGTTTAGGGGACTTAATGGCCTAGTGAAAAGATCCAGTCTTCGGCCATCTGAGAAGTTTGAAAGCCGACATAGTCTTCCTCCAAGAGACACACCTGAGGGAGAAGGACTGACTGTGGGTAAGGAAGGGCTGGGTGGGACCATTCCTGATATGGAACGAGGGCTCGGGGGTAGCTATTTTGATAAGCAAGAGGACGGTGTTTACAGCGTCAAATATGCTCATGGATCAAAAGGTGTGGTATGTCATGGTCAGCACTGTCCTAGACGGGACACCAGTAGTCCTGGTAAATGTGCACGCGCCCAACTGGGATGATAAGGAATTTGTAAAGAAGACCATGACGGAAATCCCCGACATTGACACACACCAACTTATCATTGGGGGGGGGGGCTTTAACTGAGTACAGAACCCATTGATAAACCGATCAAACCCCAGAACAGGAAAAGCGACAGTCATTTCGAGGCAACTGGGAACGTTCATGGAGCAAATAGGGGATGTGGACCCATGGCGGGACCAGTGCACAAGGCCTGAACCGCATCAACTTCTTTATAGTGTGGAAAAGGGTGCTTCCAGAAATAGTCAAGAGTAGAATACTCCACGATTGTCATCTCTGACCACGCTCCACATTACGTGGATGTGAGGTTGGAGACGGGCCATGCCTAACGCCCATATGGAGGTTGGAACACTAACCTCTTGGTCAACAAGGTCTTCTTCCAGAAAATATCACAACCCATAGGCGACGTTAATAACAACCGGCATAGGGAAGTCTCACCTTCCACGTTCTGGGAGGCACTTAAGGCAGTGATTAGGGGAGAGATCATAGCCTCCAAGGCACTTAGAGATAGGGAAGACAGGGCGGCTAGGCAACAATTGATCGACTCCACACTGGAGATCGACAGAAGGTACTCCGAGGCCCCGATCCGAGAGCTTCTGCTGGAGAGGAAAAACCTACAAATGGACTTGAACCTGCTATCCACCAAGAAGGCAGTACACCAACTCCACCAGACATCGGGGGACCTTCTATGAACACGGAGAGAAGGCTAGCCGCTTGCTGGCTCACCAACTGAGAAAGCAGAGGACAGCAGAGGCAGACTGGTAGCCAATCCAAGAAAAGGTCAACAAAGCATTATGAGGCCTTCTACCGGGGACTGTACATCTCCGAGCACCCGCCCCCCTCCCCCCCGGACGGGGCCCCAGGCATGAAACAGTTCCTCGATGGATTGGCCATGCCAGTCATGGGGGTTGATAGACGGTGTAAAGAGAAATGGAAAAATATGTCCTTTGAAACATAGAAGTCTGGCAGAACCTGAGGTATGAGAAAATGTAGGGGAAAATCCCACGAAGGGTTAACAGCAGCTGCAAAAGAAGGTTTTGAAATGCAGATAGTCTTTATCAAACAGGCGTTATGAAACAGCTTGTATCAGCTCAAACTGCATAACTGATGCATGTCTTTCAAGTTAAAACAGATTGAACTTTTAGTTACATGAATAGAAACAATATTTCGCACCTTCTTTGAAGTTAATTATTTTAGTTAACAGTTATTAAAGAATTGCCAGAATCTTCAGTTGAATTAGGTGACAAATGTTTTGGTGTGAAATCCTGCTGACACCAGTTGAATTTGGGAAACTGGAGACGACATGTCCACGAGAACACAGGTTAACACCAAATAGGAGTCGAGTTCTGACAAGCTACGGGCACTATTTGGTAATAAAGCAACTTTAGAAGTGACAGGAACCAGATGTAACACCCCTCTAGAATCAAAGCACTTTTGAACATTACAAGGGAAAAAATGTAATCAGAGTTCGATCAACCAAAGTCATGCTCAACATGAATACATAGTCGTGGTAGAAACCATTCAGATGAAAGGTACCTTGAACAATCAAGAGTAAAATAGTTACTTTACGATAATGTCATATAAACTTCATAACTGCTAGAAGGAGAATATGAACCCTAAAATCGGGGACAGCCAGCAGAGTCAGCTCCCATAGCTCGGTACATGGGACGGATAGAACACAGAGACCGAGCGGAACAGCAAATCCATCTGAGGAAGACCAAAAGTTGAAGAAGAGAGATTGTCAAGGCAGACCTGAAGGTCTAACAACTGACCAGGAGGATCTGAAGAAAATATCTTTTTACCTTTCTGTAAAGACAGTGATTTCATCTTTTAAAAGAAAAAATATAATGACAAAATAACCTAAAGTTTTAACCTGAAAAAGTGGTTATTACTAAGTCTACCTTAGTTACTCAGCAATGCGGGAACCAGGATCAATGCTACTAAGTGGTAAGTAGATAAAATCTTCTATGAAGATATGGGCTATGCTGGAGAATAACTTGAAAACAGTTTGACCCGAATAGCACCCACCTAAGTCTGCATAGGAGCCAGGGAGTGAGAATCCCTGTTCACCATTCAGAATGTCTTATTGACCCTTTTTGGTACAGGGGGAATTCTATGAATAGTGGTGAGTTTTTACTTCAATGGAGGGAGCTGGAAGTGTCAATAGAATTGGGAGAGTTCATGGAGAGTATCAACTCCATGATGGTGGGGAAGGCGCCGGGACCTGACGGGTTCCTGGTTGACTTCGACAAAAAATTAGAACCAACTCTCGCTCTGCACCTGTGGGCGTTGTTCGCAGACTCACTAGCAAGGGGCAACTTGCCTCAAATGCTAACTCAGGCCACTATATCACTAATAGACAATAATAATAATAATCTTTTATTGTCACAAGTATGAAGTTACTGTGAAAAACTCCAAGTCACCACATTCCAGCGCCTGTTCGGGTAAACATGGGAATTGAACCTGCGCTGTTGGCCTTGTTCTGCATCACAAACCAGCTGTCTAGTCTACTGAGCTAAACCAGCCCTCTTAAGACAAAGACCCGATGGAATGTGGATCATCCAGACCCATTTCACTGCTCAATGTAGACGCGAAAATACTCGCGAACGTCCTGGTGACTGGAGAACTGCGTACTAGACGTGGTTGCAGAGGACAGGAAGTGCTTTGTCAAGGGTAGACAGTTAACTGGAAACATCGGATGGCTGCTGAATGTGATACTGACCCCATCCTGAGAAAGAACACAAGAGGTGATCATCTCCCTGGACACAGAAAAGGCCTTCGACAGAGTTGAGGTACTGGAGCGGTTTGGGCTCGGGACAGGGTTCACCTCATGGGTGCAACACCTATTCAATGCCCCCAAGTACTCCTGTACAACACCGCCAACTCTGAATAGGTCCAGTTGCACAGAGGCACCAAGCAGGGATGCCCACTGTCCTGGCTCCTATTCGCCATGGCAATTGAACATCATGCAATCGCCGTGCGAGACGCAAGGGCCAGGAAAGGTATCTGAAGAGGAGGCAGAGAGCACAGAGTCTCACTCAATGCGGATGATCTGCTCCTCTCCATCTCGGACCCTCAGAACGCCACAAAAGAAATCATGAAGCTCCTGGAAGAGTCCAGGGCATTCTCGGGCTACAAACTCAACCTGGACAAAAGTGAGGTCTTCCCAGTGAACCCGAATGGGGGAGGGACAGAGCTGGATGGTCTCCCATTTAAAATAGGCCGAAACAAACTCCATTACCTGGGGATTGGACACGGATTCACAAGTGGATTATGATCAGTCGGGTGGAGGAAGTTAAAAAGGACCAGCAGAGATGGGATCCACGCACGCTTTCCCTGGCAGGGAGAATGCAGACGATCAAGATGAACCTACTGCCAAGGTTCCTCTTCCTGTTTAAATCCGTACCGATTCATTCCCATAGAATAGACAAAGGCCTTTTCCCATAGAATAGTCAAAATGATTATGGTTCTTGTGTGAGGGGGGGATATTGGGGGGGGGGGGGGGGGGGGGGGGGGAGAGAAAGAACCCAAGTATCCCTTAGACAACACTGCAGAGGAGAAGAAGCATGGGTGGCCTGACCCTCCCGAACTTGCAATACTACCACAGCCATAGCCGAGAGAGTGAAGGAATGGGTAAGGGAACCAAACATGGAATGGGTGAGAATGGAGGAGTCCTCCTGCACGGCAACGACCCTCCAAGCCCTCGCCACAAAAGCACTCCCCTCCCCGCCGGCAAAATACACATCCAGCCCAGTGGTAGTAATGACACAAAAAACTTGGAACCAACAAGTTTAACCGAGGTATCCAACATGGCCCCCACCTGCGGTAACCAGAGGATCCCACCAGCCATGCTAGACACCATACGTAAGAGGTGGAGACAGGACGGGGGGACGCTAGCGATCAGGGGTTTCTACACGGGGGGGGGGGGGGCAGACTTGCGATCTTAGAAGAGCTGACAGAGAGACTGGAAGTACCAAACAGACAGGAACACCGACATTCACAAGTCAAAAACGTTCTCCGCAGCAGCACAGTGGTGCTGTGGTTAGCACTCCTGCCTCATGGCGCTGACGACCTGGCTGCGATCCCGGCCCTGGGTCACTGACCGTGTGGAGTTTGCTCATTCTCCCAGTGTCTGCGTGGGTCTCACCCCCACATTCTCCGCAAGGAGACGACGAGGTACCCTAGAGCCCCGAGAGAAACGTTGGAGCTGCTACTGGACAGTATTAAAAAAGGGAACTGCAGGGACATACAAGGGTGACTTTTACAAAAGACGCACACACCATTGGACAGAACAAGGCAGAAATGGAAGGACGAATTAGGGAAAGAAGTAGGGTGGGGACTCTGGAGTGAAGAGCTGAGCGGGGCCAACTCCACCTCCTCCTTCGCAAGGCGAAGCCTCATGCAGCTTAAAGTGGTGCACAGAGTACAGCTGACCAGAACCTGAATGAGCAGGTTCTTCCCAGAGGTGGAGGACAATTGTGAATGGTGCCAGGGAGGTCCAGCCAACCACACCCACATGTTCTGGGCCTGCCCCAGGCTTGTCGGGTTCTGGACAGCCTTCTTCGAGGAGATGTCCACGGTTGTGGGGTGAGGTTGGAGCTGTGCCCGAGAGTAGCAATGTTCAGGGTATTGAACCAGCCAGAACTACATATGGGGAAGAGGGCTGACGCTCTTGCCCTCGCTTCCCCAATTGCCTGCTGATGAATGCTGCTCGGCTGACGATCAGCAGCACCATCCTGGCTGGTGGACCTATCGAAATTTCTCCATCTGGAGTTGTTGGATTTGGGGGGGGGGGGGGGGGTGCCAATAAGGAACTGCACATAAATTGTAAATAAAAATCGTTTCAGTCATCTCCTGTCCCGTGTAAACCGTAAACTTCAATAAACATATTTATTTTTAAAAGTCTGTACCGACCTTTTGAAAGAGAACCCTATCCCACTCCCTCGCTCTATGAAATGAAAATGAAAATCGCTTATTTTCACGAGTAGGCTTCAATGAAGTTACTGTGAAAAGCCCCTAGTCGCCACATTCCGGCGCCTGTCCGGGGAGGCTGGTACGGGAATCGAACCGTGCTGCTGGCCTGCTTGGTCTGCTTTATAAGCCAGCGATTTAGCCTTGTGAGCTAAACCAGCCCCTAAACTAAACTATCCCCATAGTACCATAACCCCACCGAACCTGCACACCTCTCGGCACCAAGGGGCAATTTTATCACGGCCAATCCACCTACCCTACCTACCCTGCACATCTTTGGACGTGGGAGGAAACTGGAGCAGCCGGAGGAAATCCACGCAGATATGGGGAGAAAGTGCAAACTTCACAAAGACAGTCACACAAGGCCAGAATCGAATCTGGGTCCCTGGCACTGTAAGGCAGCAGTGCTAACCACTACACTACTGCCGCTCATAGAAACTGTTTTGTTGGTAGATGTGGGTTGTCATACATCTGCACCGTCAATGTTCAGAAAATCTACAAGCTAAATTCTAATGCCATGTCATAGTTAAACAGGCACGGCAAAGTCTGCTGCAGAAACAATCTAGATTCCAAACCACTGCACCCATCCTGCCAGCCCGAGGGTTTCACTAAAGTCCTGTCCACTGTCCCAGACATATCCACACATTAACCACCTGGACTGTAATGTGTGTTCTTAATGTAATATTAATTAGATTATAATTATTTTTGTGTTTCTTAGGTGTTAAGATCACTCTCGCCCAATCTGAAATTGTGTAGATATTGTGCGAGACAGACGAGTTAGCACATCCAGCCCAGAATAAACAAAACAATGGCCCAGGACTTCTACTTGGCAGAGGGTTGTATCCTAGAGGCACCCCAGGTGATGTGATGGAGGACCCCTCAGACTTCCTCATGAAAAGTCAGCACAGGAATTGCCAGGAAAGTTTCAACTTTCAATTTGCAAATGCAAACATACAAAAAATGAGCAGAAGTCGTCCATTTGGCCCCTCGAGCCTGCTCTCCCATTCAGTAAGATCAAGTTGTACTACTTGCGTCGAGTTCCACATCTTCCAGCTACCCCCGATAATCTTTGATTCCCTAACAAGAATCTGTCTGCCTCAGCCTTAAAAATATTCAGTGATTCATTTCCACCGCCTTCTGTGGCAGAAAGTTTCAAAGTCGCACAACCCTCAGAGATAACATTTCTCCTAATCTGTCCTACAAGTGGCTCCTAATTCTGGGCTCACCCACAAGAGGAAACATCCATTCAGCATCCACCTTTTCAATATCATTCAGGATCTTATATTCTTTAATCAAGTCACCCATCGCTCTTGTAAGAAGCCAGCCTTACCCTACATATGGAAACCTCTGCAATTTTAAGTCAGGGACTTTGGATGATTCGGACCACTCCCCCCCCCCCCCCCCCCAAGTATCCCCAAAACTGAAATTCCCCCCCCCCCCCCCCCCCCCGAGCACTCTGAAAAACCTCCAGCCTGACTCATCCGATCCTACTGGCTTTCACTAATTTTTCAAAATATTTTTGTGGCAGATGGTTACATGAAGATTCTGCCTTCATTTCCCGAACTTGGACTGCACTGAAGACCCCCACATTTCTCAACAGACTTGGCTCACAAGTGAGAACATGTGAAGTTCCTGTCTAAGGCATGTTATGGGAGCGGCGTTTTCAGAACCCCAAAATGTATCATGGAGTTCAACCAACCTCTCCCTTTAATGTATTGTTGCTTTTGAAGCACACGGCTTGGTCTCCAGGTGTGGTATTACAATTATGGACACGTGGGTTTTTAAACACAAAAACAATGCTTATTCCATGAATTCAACTTAACCTTCTTAAATAAACATTGGATCTTTTAACACCCCTTACTTAAAATAATACAACACTAAATAATCCTTCAAAATGTTCCTTCAAACCTCCAAAAGACTTAACACCTTTAAACAGAAACCCATCAGGTTAAAGACATTACTATTATGAGTTTAAAATCACCCAAATGATTCAGAGATAATCTTTCCTGGCAGAGATCACAGCAGATCCAGCTTACTGCAAACACAGACATGTCATAATATACAACAGCCGGATGCGGACAAGGTAGCTGCCATCACAGCTATGAGAACACCAGAAGACAAGAAGGAGGTCCTCCGTTTTCTGGGTATGGTCAATTTTTTTAGGGAAATTCATCCCTAACCTCGCCTCTCATACCACGGCTCTCAGGAATCTGGTCAGGAAGATGACAGACCTCCAATGGCTCCCTGCCCACGAGCGTGAATGGAGGAAACTCAAGGCAAAACTGACCATGGCCCCGGTCTTAGCTTTCTTTGATCCAGCAAAGGAGACCAAAATTTTGACCAATGCCAGTCAATCCGACATTGGAGCAGTGCTCCTTCAACGTGATGAGGCCTCATCATGGGCCCCCGTTGCGTATGCGTTGCGTGCGATGACCCCCACGGAGCAGCACTACGCGCAGATAGAAAAGGAGTGCCTGGGCCTTCTGACCGGTGTTGTTAAATTTCACGATTATGTCTACGGTCTTCTTCAATTCACCGTCGAGACCGACCATCGCCCACTGGTCAATATAATACAGAAAGACTTGAACGATATGACGCCTCGCCTCCAGCGTATTTTTCTCAAGCCGTCGGCAATATGACTTCCAGCTGGTATACACCCCAGGCAAGGACCCCATTGGTGCTGACGCTCTCTCCAGGTCAGTCAACACTCCATATGACCCAGCGGGATTTGTCTGCCAGGTTGACGCCCATGTGGCATTTGCGGCCTCCAATCTACCTGCCTTGGATGAACGCCTAGTCCAAATTCGCCGCAAAATGGCGGCTGACCCCCTGCTACAGCATGTCATGCGCCACCTAACGGACGGGTTCTATAATGTCAGAGATGATCTGGCGGTAGTAGACGGGGTTTTTCTAAAACTGGACGGCATTGTCATCCCGCCAGCTTGTCTTGGAACAACTACACGAGGGCCACCTGGTCGTGGAAAAGTGCCGCTGACGGGACCGAGAGGTAGTGTTCTGGCCCAGCATTAATGAGGACATAGCCAACACAGTGCTCTTCTGCCCAACTTGTCAACGCTTCCAGCTGGCCCAACCACGTGAGACACTGCAGCCCCATGAGTTGGTCACGTCACCATGGACCAAGGTGGGCATCGACCTATTCCACGCGCTGGGCAGAGACTATGTCCTGATCGTAGACTACTTTTCAAATTACCCGGAGGTGATATGGTTGCATGACCTTACCTCGTCTGCAGTCATTCGTGCATGTAAAGAAACCTTTTCTCGACACGGCATCCCGCTCACGGTTATGTCGGACAATGGCCCCTGTTTCACCAGCCAAGAATGGTCCAGCTTTGCCAGGCGGTACAATTTTGCCCATGTAACGTCCAGTCCCCTGTACCCCCAATCCAAAGGCAAAGCAGAGAAGGGCATACATATTGTCAAGAGTCTCTTGTGCAAGGCTGCCGATGCTGGGTCTGATTTTTACCTTGCCTTGCTAGCCTATCGCTCCGCCCCACTGTCCACTGGCCTGTCGCCAGCCCAACTACTCATGAATGGCACCCTGAGGATGACGGTGCCGTCCATCCATGTCCCAGACCTCGACCACGTTCCGGTTCTTCTCCGGATGCAGCTGTCTTGTGCACAGCACAAGGCGGCTCATGACTCCCGTGCAGCTGATCTCCCTGCTCTGGCTCCAGATGACAACGTCCGAGTCCATCTCCCGGATGGTGGCTGGTCTGCAACTGCTGTTGTCCTTCGGTAGGTGCCCCCCCCGCTCTTCCTGTTCGTCTACCTGATGGCTCTGTTCTGCGCCGCAATCAACGCGCCCTTCGCCTCGCCCTCCTGCTGACCCTGCCACGGACTATGCAGAGCTCCCTGTCACTCTGCCTCCCCCTGACTGTGATGCAGTCCAGCCCGCTCCTGAACCGGCGGCTCTCGACCCACCCTTGAGGCGGTCGACCAGAATTCGTCGCCCACTTCAGAGACTATATTTAAGAACTTTTCAAATTGATGGACTCTCTGAATTGTTTTGTTGCTTTGTTTGATCGTTTTCCTAGTTTGTATATAATGTTGATCTTGTTACTCTTGTTGCATACTGCTTCTCTGCACCAGGCACCTTCCCATGTAAATAGCTTAGTTCTTATGTACATAGTCATGTAAATATGTCTTTGCACCCCACACGTAGTTAGGAACATTATCACCACACATTATTTATTGCCACAAACATACATTTTTTTATAAAAGGCGGATGTCATAATATACACCAGTATATCATGGTGCAGACACACACACTGATGGACACACATTAGGACCAACCAACATCGCAGCCAATCACCAGTTAGAGCACACTCACTATAAAGACAGAGGGCATCAGTTTTCCCGCTCATTCGGGATGCAGCCTTTCAGATTGACAGAGCTTACAGCACAGGTCTTCATCGTGTGCTGAGTGCATAAACTGGTTAGGATAGGCATAGGTCTTTAGTTTAATCTAATATTGTGTTAACCCACAGTGAAAGTATGTTCAACAGTTTCTAGCTTAATAAAATAGTGTTGTACTATTTTAAGTGTTGGTAGCCTGTAAGTGTTCCACGGATCCAGAGCACCCAACACATCAAGACACACCCAAGCGCTTTTTCTCAAAACTGAAACTAAAACACCCAAAAAGCAAATGTGAGCTCATCTCAGCTCCCTCCATCCTCTAACATCACATCAGTAATATGAGCTGCTCTATTTCAGCAAAGGTTTATACCAACAAAAAGGAAGGACGGTAGAAAGAGGGAAAATCGACCGTGGATATCTAAGGAAATAAGGAAGAGTATCAATTTGAAGGAAAAAGCATATGAAGTGGCAAAGATTCCTGGGAGATTAAAGGACTGGGAAATATTTAGGGGGCAACAGAAAGCTACTAAAAAAGCTATAAAGAAGAGTAAGATAGAGTATGAGAGTAAACTTGCTCAGAATATAAAAACAGACAGTAAAAGTTTTTACAAATATATAAAACAAAAAAGAGTGGCTAAGGTAAATATTGGTCCTTCAGAGGATGAGAAGGGAGTTTTAATAATGGGAAATGAGGAAATGGCTGAGGAACTGAACAGGTTTTTTGAGTCGGTCTTCACAGTGGAAGACACAAATAACATGCCAGCGACTGATAGAAATGAGGCTATGACAGGTGAGGACCTTGAGAGGATTGTTATCACTAAGGAGGTAGTGATGGGCAAGCTAATGGGGCTAAAGGTAGACAAGTCTCCTGGCCCTAATGGAATGATCCCAGAGCGCTAAAAGAGATGGCTAGGGAAATTGCAGATGCACTAGTGATAATTTACCGAAATTCACTAGACTCTGGGGTGGTCGCGGTGGATTGGAAATTAGCAAACGTGACACCACTGTTTAAAAAAGGAGGTAGGCAGAAAGCAGGAAATTATAGGCCAGTGAGCTTAACTTCGGTAGTAGGGAAGATGCTGGAATCTATCATCAAGGAAGAAATAGCGAGGCATCTGGATAGAAATTGTCCCATTGGGCAGACGCAGCATGGGTTCATAAAGGGCAGGTCATGCCTAACTAATTTAGTGGAATTTTTTGAGGACATTACCAGTGCAGTAGATAATGGGGAGCCGATGGATGTGGTATATCTGGATTTCCAGAAAGCCTTTGACAAGGTGCCACACAAAAGGTTGCTGCATAAGATAAAGATGCATGGCATTAAGGGTAAAGTAGTAGCATGGATAGAGGATTGGTTAATTAATAGAAAGCAAAGAGTGGGGATTAATGGGTGTTTCTCTGGTTGGCAATCAGTAGCTAGTGGTGTCCCTCAGGGATCCGTGTTGGGCCCACAATTGTTCACAATTTACATAGATGATTTGGAGTTGGGGACCAAGGGCAATGTGTCCAAGTTTGCAGATGACACTAAGATGAGTGGTAAAGCGAAAAGTGCAGAGGATACTGGAAGTCTGCAGAGGGATTTGGATAGGTTAAGTGAATGGGCTAGGGTCTGGCAGATGGAATACAATGTTGACAAATGTGAGGTTATCCATTTTGGTAGGAATAACAGCAAACGGGATTATTATTTAAACGATAAAATATTAAAGCATGCCGCTGTGCAGAGAGACTTGGGTGTGCTAGTGCATGAGTCACAGAAGGTTGGTTTACAGGTGCAACAGGTGATTAAGAAGGCAAATGGAATTTTGTCCTTCATTGCTAGAGGGATGGAGTTTAAGACTAGGGAGGTTATGTTGCAATTGTATAAGGTGTTAGTGAGGCCACACCTGGAGTATTGTGTTCAGTTTTGGTCTCCTTACTTGAGAAAGGACGTACTGGCACTGGAGGGTGTGCAGAGGAGATTCACTAGGTTAATCCCAGAGCTGAAGGGGTTGGATTATGAGGAGAGGTTGAGTAGACTGGGACTGTACTCATTGGAATTTAGAAGGATGAGGGGGGATCTTATAGAAACATTTGAAATTATGAAGGGAATAGATAGGATAGATGCGGGCAGGTTGTTTCCACTGGCGGGTGACAGCAGAACTAGGGGGCATAGCCTCAAAATAAGGGGAAGTAGATTTAGGACTGAGTTTAGGAGGAACTTCTTCACCCAAAGGGTTGTGAATCTATGGAATTCCTTGCCCAGTGAAGCAGTTGAGGCTCCTTCATTACATGTTTTTAAGGTAAAGATAGATAGTTTTTTGAAGAATAAAGGGATTAAGGGTTATGGTGTTCGGGCCGGAAAGTGGAGCTGAGTCCACAAAAGATCAGCCATGATCTCATTGAATGGCGGAGCAGGCTCGAGGGGCCAGATGGCCTACTCCTGTTCCTAGTTCTTATGTTCTTAATCGCATTATGAAAGGGAGCCCATCAGAACTAATAAATGAAGACACTATATATGCCCCAATAAATGAATGGCGGAGCAGACTCGAAGGGCCAAATGGCCTCCTCCTGCTCCTATTTCCTATGTGTCGAAGTGAACCTCTTCCATCCGCACAAACACACCTCTTTGTGACATTTGACTCTAATCGCAAGACACTGACGTATTTTTTTACTACATCGACGACAATTTGGGTTTCATCCGACACATTTTGAGGACAGGGGTATTAAACCTTGACCTTTTGAATACAAGAAATGAAAGCAGATTGTTTGTTTTAAACAACTTCCAGCGCCTTGCAGGTGGGAATTGTGATGGGCCCCGACTCATACTTCAGTTGTTCAGAACATCTGGATCAAACAGTTGTCCAAACAAGTTGTTTCCGTTTTCAAGGTGACTTCAGCCAATCAATGCTCGTTAGAGCTGGAAGCGGTATTGGATCCGTTGCAGGAGTCGGCAGGAGCGCATTCCCACCAACTCCACCAGATGGCGCCGAGCATCCATCATCCTGAAAATTCCAGCCTATGTATTTCTCATCAGGAATGTTGTATGTTATTAAATACCTGAGGACGGTTCTCATTTTTGGAGCACAACTTGTAACCTATTTATATTTTTAATACGAATGAGTGGGGGAATGAGGAGATCAGGCTAAGATGGAGTTGTGTCAACTGGTCAAATTTCCTGAGGAATATTACCAGAATATCAAACAACACGAGAATACTATTGTACAAAGGGCAATCAATCTGAAATCAAAAAACACTTTCTCTCTCTCTCCAGAGGTAACGCCAGACTTTGCTGAACCATCGTGACTGGAAGAGACCAAAGAACAAAAGACGAGAAAACGTAGGAGCAGCCCATCGAGTCTGTTCTGTCATTCAAAGAGACTACGGTTGATCTGATATAATCCTCAACTCCACTTTCCCACCTTATCCCCATGACCCTTGTTTCCCTTACTGATTAAAATTCTGTCTATCTCAGCCTTGAACATACTTAACGACACAGGCTCTAAGAATTCCATAGATTCACAACCCTCTGAGAGAAGAAATTTCTCATCTCTGTCTTAAATGGGCGGCCTCCTTACTCTGAGATTATGTCCTCTGGTCCTAGACTCTCCCACAAGGGAAACATCGTCTCAGCATCTACCCTGTCAAACCCCCTGAGAATCTTATAGGTCTCAATAATGTCACCTCTCATTCTTCTAAACTCCAATGAGTACAGGCCCAACCTACTCAACCTCTCCTCATGATAAAATCCCTCTATACCTGAGATCAACCCAGTGTACATTCTCTGGACTGCCTCCAATGCCTGTCTATCTTTACTTAGATAAGAGGTGGGGAATGGGGTAAGGTGTGCAGAAACGTGTATCTACTTTAGATTTCCAGCATTCCCAGTATGTTTCTTTTCGATGTATTTCACTTTTCTGGCAACTGCTGAACTCTCATTGATATTTGCTCCAAATATGGGCTTCATTTCCACCTGCAGCTGGTCTTGGCCCACTTGTACAGCTGGCATTATGGAGCAGCAGTTTTACTGGATGATTTCCACCCCCCCCCCCCCCCTCCTGCCACCTACACCTTCCGGTCACAATGGTTCAGACTGTTGCCATGTCCCCTGCCCCACTTCAAAATATCCAGCAGAGCCATGTCTCGTGTAAAATGCCGGCCCTCCTGTGATGAAAGGGTGCAGCATTGGATGAAAGGCCATTTCAGTGTAAAAGGGTGAGTTGGTGTGGGGGAGGGTGGTGCCAAAGCTGGATTATATACAGTGTCATTGAAAGGATGGACATTCAGTCAGATGGATTGCAGCATTGCACAACTGGGTCTTGAGGGAATGGCATTTGTTGGGTTGCAAGTTGGGTATGGGACAATGTCAGGCGTTTCCTTTACAGGAATCAATGATGCTGTCGCATGTTGAAACTCTGTTACTTGCATTTTCCTCGTTCATATCGCCTATGTAATTGAAATAGAACTGCTTACGATCAAAGTAAAAACTTTCAAATATGAAAAATCAAATATTCTGAGACTTCATGAAAATGCAGACATTGTTCCCTTTCAATATCTAGATTTCCCTCTCAGGCTTTCATGTTGTGGGAGCAGAGTGAGACATGGAAACACAGAATTCCCAGCTCCAGACTGGGAAAGAGGTGAAGAGATGGAGGATGAGGTTTGATTGCCTGAAGCAGGGAATAAATGATGGAGAGACGCAAGATATTTAATTTACTTTTTAATTTTAATCCTCTGACATTGCTATTTGCCATGTTTTTATTTACAGTCTGCCTGTGATTTTACAATTTGGAACTTAAATGACACATTTCGTGACAACAGGTTGTCAATGGTTGTTTCTAACCTACAACCTCTGACCTCTGCTCCTGACCCGAGCTAATCATGGGGTCAAGTCATTGTGCTGTCTGGGATGATGTGACCATCCGAGGCCCCACCTCTTTTATAGATCTGGCTTAGAACTGGAGCAGATTCTCAGCAACCTATTTTCACCCCAAGTTTCAAAAAAAGGATAAAGTTTCTCGGTGAACTTATTCCCAGTGAAGGTGTGGAGACGGGACTTGGTATCCAAACTGAAAAATGAAATTGTTCCAGACTCATAATTCAGGTAAACTCCCACCTTCCCGGGAATCTGACCGACATAGATAGTGGATCGAGGAAAGTAGTTTACATAAATCAGTTTTTCAATCCGCCCGATGGTCCAGAATCCGGTGTCCAGATTCAGTCTGACCCATCCCTTCCTCTCCACAGATTCTGCGGCTACTCCCAGGTTCCAAAACTGATTTCCCGTCACCTCCACCTCCCAGTAATGTCTCCCCGATGTGAATCCCTCTGACCCCAGCACACAGGACCAATAGGTGAACTTCTTCCTGGTGTCAGTGAGACTCCTCCCAGTCTGTATCCGTCTCAAACTCTTCAGATCCCCAGACACCTCGAGCCAGGGATTCGCTGTTTCCACATCCAGGGTCACAGAGACTGGGAGAGAAAGGGGAGAATTAGAGCGATCCACGCCAATTGGGGTATTTGCTACAATCATTTACAATATCCCTAAAATCTCTTCCAACTCACAAACAGCCAAAATAGAGCAATCCCATTTGGCGGAGTGGGGGGGGGGGGGGGGGGGGAATAATCTAAATCAGGTCAACTTTTTGGGCATTAACACGGAATTATTCAGGAACTGTACTTCTATTTTTTTCATAAATTAGGACACGGTCTTATTGAATTGTATCATGGTTCCGTACTTACCATAATCTATCTTCACTTCATCATAACCTGCAGGGAACAAAGAATATTTCACATCTCAACACTTCTTGCTGACTCAGCTAAACTACAAACTGCATCCTCACAGATTAGGACAAAGAAATTCCCAACACGGTGGCACAGCGGTTAGCACCCGGGAGGGTTCGATTCCCGGCTTGGGTCACCGCCTGTGAGGAGTCTGCACCTTCTCCCCATGTCTTTGTGCGTTTCCGCCGGGTGCTCCGGTTTCCTCCCACAAGTCCCGAAAGACATGCTTGTTAGGTGAATTGGACATTCTGAGCAGCACGGTAGCATGGTGGTTAGCATAAATGCTTCACAGCTCCAGGATCCCAGGTTCGATTCCCGGCTGGGTCACTGTCTGTGTGGAGTCTGCACGTCCTCCCCGTGTGTGCGTGGATTTCCTCCGGGTGCTCCGGTTTCCTCCCACAGTCCAAAGATGTGCGGGTTAGGTGGATTGGTCATGCTAAATTGCCCGTAATGCCCTTAAAAGTAAGGTTAAGGGTGTGGGGGGTTGTTGGGTTACGGGTATAGGGTGGATACGTGGGTTTGAGTAGGGTGATCATTGCTCGGCACAACATCGAGGGCCGAAGGGCCTGTTCTGTGCTGTACTGTTCTATGAATTCTCCCTTTGTGTACCCGAACAGGCACCAGAATGTGACGACTAGGGGATTTTCACAGTATCTTCATTGCAATGTTAATGTAAGCCTACTTGTGACACTAGTCACTATAATAATAAAGATTATTATTACATGAGTGCTAGTTATAATTCAGTGAGTAATAACATGGATCAAATGCTCTTCGCCACTCTACAAGCTTCCAGAGTCAACACGGAGTTGAAAATTTTCAGATCATAACCTCCACCCCCATTTTTTGAATAATTGTTCTGTTATTTGACTTACACCACCTTAGAAACATCTTTTGTTTCTTTACTTGCCCTATTACTATCTTCTTTTTGTAATCTCTCGAGCCGTCCACACCATCACAGACTACACCACGCCCCTTCTGTGATTACCCCACCTCCCCCTGCTCCCTGTGACTGAACTTGCTGAAAACCTCTTAGATCTCAAAGACCTTTCTCAGTTTCGCTCGTTAAGATTTTCGAGCCAAAAGAGTATGGTGAATGAGATTCACACGGTATTATAAGTTACCAATGTCACTCTGTTCCCATTGTATATATGCACCGATATTGTAAGTGCAGTTGCACTACCTGACCACCAGGGGGAGTAGCTCTGGGAGTACGCGAGAGTTTGTACTGGGCTCCCCCCTTGGCTCCGCCCAGAACCCCTCCCCCTGGAGCTGCTGTATAAAGATCCGTGCCACAGAGCCAGCCGGCCAGTTCATCGAAAGTTCCACGGCGAACAGGCTGGCTCTGTTGTAAGTATATTAAAACCGCTATTCTAATCCTACAATCACGTGTCCGTAGAATTGATGGTTCCATCAATTTAATATACATACGAAACAGTCGAAGTAAATCATGGAAGCAGCCCTCAAGCCCGGATGCCTAGAACTCGACCCGAAGGATGCAGAGGCTAAAGAAATTTTCTCCCACTGGCTGAGATGTTTTAAGGCCTACCTGGCAGAGGCCAGCACCGCTGAAACAACGGAGGAATAAAAGCTCAGCCTACTGCACGCGAGGGTAAGCCACAGAATCTCCACACAGCTAAATCCGGCCGGTACTTAAACCGCATCGCTGGCAATATTGGACAAAATGTACGTTAGGCCCATTAACTGAGGTTTATGCACGCCACGTGTTTATGACTCGCCATCTAGGGCAGCACGGTGGCCTAGTGGTTAGCACAGCTGCCTCACGCCGTTGAGGTCCCAGGTTCGATCCCGGCTCTGGGTCACTGTCCGTGTGGAGTTTGCACATTCTCCCTGTGTCTGCGTGGGTTTCACCCCCACAACCCAAAAATGTGCAGGGTAGGTGGATTGGCCATGCTAAATTACCCCTTAATTGGAAAAAATAATTGGGTAATCTACATTTATTAAAAAAAAAAAATTTTAAGTTTATGACTCGCCATCAGCGGCCTACAGAAACGCTAGCCGAGTTTGTACGTGACTGTAATTATCAGGCCATTACCGCGGCTGAACATAGGGAGCTTGCTGTGCGGGACGTTTTTGTAGCGGGCCTTAGATCGAACTATGTGCGCCAAAGACTGCTAGAAAAGGGTGCCCAGGACTTAGATACTACTGTGGAGGCTGCTACCACTATGGAAGTTTCCTTCCGCAGCCTCACCTCGTTTCCCGCGGACCCCGCGACCTCATCGTGGGCCCCCGACCAACAACTCCCCCAGGCCTGTGCCGCACGGCCACCCAGCTACCGCGCTGCCAAAGCCAGTTACTCTGCGGCCCCAGCCAGTCACTCTGCTGCCCCAGCCAGTCACTCTGCTGCCCCAGCCAGTTACTCTGCGGCCCCAGCCAGTTACTCTGCGGCCCCAGCCAGTTACTCTGCGGCCCCAGCCAGTCACTCTGCTGCCCCAGCCAGTTACTCTGCGGCCCCAGCCAGTCACTCTGCTGCTCCAGCCAGTCACTCTGCTGCCCCAGCCAGTTACTCTGCGGCCCCAGCCAGTTACTCTGCTGCTCCAGCCAGTTACTCGGCTGCTCCAGCCAGTTACTCTGCTGCCCCAGCCAGTTACTCAGCTGTCCCAGCCTGCCATTTCTGTGGCCAAAGCCAGCACCCGCGGCAGCACTGCCCAGCCCGATCCGCGACCTGCAGCAACTGCGGGAAGAAAGGCCACTATGCCAGAGTGTGCCTCACGAAAAGGGCCCCAGTTTATAACTCCCCAGTAGAGAGAACAAATCGCTCCCAGCACCAGCGGGCCCCAAAACGCTGCGGCCTACGACTCCGCCCCCTCCCGCCACGTGCGATCCATGGGAGCTGCCATCTTGGCAAACCCCCACCATGCGGCCGGCCACGTGCGACTCATGGGGGCCGCCATCTTCCTCGCCGCTCACCACGTGCGATCCACGGGCCCCATCTGCATCTCCATGCTCAGATAGCTCATCAGAAGACTACGACCATCCCGGGCACTCATCACATGGCCCGCAACTCAGCGCAGCGATCCTGCATCAAGCTCACCAGAACGTACCGGCATCTACTCAACCGGACGCCCACTCAGAAGACAACGACTTCCCCGGGCACCCATCACGCGGCCCGCAACTCAACGCGGTCACCCTAGACCAATCCCGCCCCAAGCACCTACGAAGTTCGATGACGGAGGTCCAGATCAACGGGTACAGCACACCATGCCTCTTTGACTCCGGGAGCACCGAGAGCTTCATACACCCAGAGCTGGTAAGACGCTGTTCGCTTCCTATTTTTCCTGTGAGCCAAACTATCGCCCTCGCTTCGGGCTCCCACTCAGTCCAAATCCAAGGACACACCGTCGCTACGCTCACAATTCGAGGCGCTAGTTATTCGAAATTTAAACTTTATGTTCTGCCCGACCTCTGCGCGCCACTCTTATTAGGCCTGGATTTCCAGTGCAACCTCAAGAGCCTCACCCTCAGCTTCGGCGGGCCCCTGCCCCCACTCACTATCTGCAGCCTAGCCACGCTGCGCATCTCCCCCCCTCCTCTCTTCGCCAATCTCACTCCAGATTGTAAACTAGTAGCTACTCGCAGCAGGCGATACAGCCTACAGGATAGGGTCTTTATCCGATCGTAGGTCCGACGGCTGCTCAGTGAGCGGATCATAGAGGCCAGTAATAGTCCCTGGAGAGCTCAGGTGGTGGTCGTCAAGACCGGGGAAAAATTTCGCATGGTCGTCGACTATAGTCAGACCATAAATTGCTTTACGCTCCTAGACGCGTTACCCCTCCCCAGAATTGCAGACATGGTTAACCAGATCGCCCAATATCGGCTATTTTCCACGGTGGATCTGAAGTCTGCATACCACCAGCTCCCAATCCGCCCGGAGGACCGCCACTACACGGCATTCGAGGCCGATGGCCGCCTCTTCCATTTCCTCCGGGTTCCCTTTGGCGTCACTAATGGGGTTTCGGTGTTCCAATGAGCAATGGACCAAATGGTAGACCAGTACGGGCTGCGGCCACGTTTCCGTATCTGGACAATGTTACTATCTGCGGCCATGACCAGCAGGACCACGACGCCAACCTCCACCGTTTTCTCCAAACGGCACAGAAATTAAATCTCACTTATAACAAGGAGAAATGCGTTTTCCGCACAAACAGACTGGCCATCCTCGGCTACGTCGTGGTAAACGGAGTCTTGGGCCCAGACCCGGACCGTATGCGGGTCCCTCCCTCATTGCCCCAAGGCCCTCAAACGGTGCTTGGTGTTCTTCTCATACTATGCCCAGTGGGTCCCTCAATATGCGGACAAAGCTCGCCCACTCTTTAAGGCCACACGATTTCCCCTGTCAGCTGAGGCGCACCAGGCCTTCAGCTGCATCAAGGAGGACATCGCCAAAGCAGCCATGCGGGCGGTGGATGAATCCACTCCCTTTCAGGTTGAGAGCGACGCCTCAGAGGTAGCTCTAGCAGCCACTTTAAATCAGGCAGGGAGGCCCATTGCATTTTTCTCCCGTACCCTATCCGCTTCAGAACTCCGACACTCCTCAGTCGAGAAGGAAGCACAAGCCATCGTTACGATATTACATATCGACCGGGGAAGCTCAACGAGCCCTCGGATGCCCTATCCCACGGGACATGCGCCAGCACGCAGATCAGCCGTCTGAAAGCCAACCACGATGACCTCTGCCATCCAGGGGTCACCCGGCTCGCCCACTACATCAGAGCCCGAAACCTGCCTTTCTCCAACGAGGAGGTAAAAGCGGTCACCAGGGACTGCCTGATCTGTGCAGAGTTCTATAGACCAGACAGGGCCCACCTGGTCAAGGCTTCTAGGCCCTTTGAACGCCTTGCGATCGATTTCAAAGGGCCACTCCCGTCCACTAACAAGAACATTTATTTCCTCAACATCATCTATGAGTTCTCCCGATTCCCTTTTGCCATTCCGTGCCCCGACATGACCTACCACACAGTCATTAGGGCCCTGCATAGTGTCTTCACCCTGTTCGGTTTCCCCAGCTACGTGCACAGCGACTGGGCTTCGTCCTTCATGAGCGACGAGCTGCGTCGGTACCTGTTCGACAAGGGCATCGCCTCGAGCAGGACTCCCAGCTACAACCCCAGGGGGAACGGGCAGGTGGAGAGGGAGAACGCAACGGTCTGGAAGACTGTCCTACTGACCCTCCGGTCTAGAAAACTCCAAGTCTCCCAATGGCAAGAAGTCCTCCCAGACGCGCTCCACGCAATTAGATCCCTTCTCTGTCCAGCGACAAATCAAACCCCTCACGAGCGGCTCTTTATTTTTTCTAGGGGGTACTACCACGGGGGTCTCACTTCCGGCGTGGCTGAGGACACCAGGCCCGGTCCTCCTGAGGAAGCTCATCAGGGGGCACAAAACTGACCCCCTTGTCGAAAAGGTGCGCCTCCTCCATTCCAACCCCCAGTACGCATTTGTGGAGTTCCCGAACGGTCGCCAGGACACAGTATCCCTTCGGGACCCGGCACCCGCTCGATCCAGCCCCCCCTACCCCCACTGAGTAACCCCTTACCCTGTTCCCTATGCTATCGCCCCCTCGCGCCCCCGATTCCGCAAGCTCACCCCACCTGTTCCACGCGCCAGCACCAGCCCGCCCCCAGCGCCCCCAGTCTCCGGTCGAGCCAGAGGTGTATGAAGTTTGGACGAGACCCGCCCCGGTGTCTGCCATCTTACCCCAGCTCTCAACACCCACCCAGCCACCGCAAGAGGCTGCAACTCCGGTGCTCCGCAGATCGAAACGAACAATTCGTCCACCGGACAGACTAACCTTTGAGCCACTGCCCCCACCGGACTCGATTTTTTTCACAGGGGGTGAATGTGGTGAATGAGATTCACATGGCATTATAGTTACCAATGTCACTCTGTTCCCATTGTATATATGTACCGATATTGTAAGTGCAGTTGCATTGCCTGACTACCAGGGGGCGTAACTCTGGGAGTACGCGAGAGTTTGTACTGAGCTCCTCCCTTGGCTCCACCCAGAACTCCTCCCCCTGGATCTGCTGTATAAAGATCCGTGCCACAGAGTCAGCCAGCCAGTTCACCAAACGTTCAACAGCTAACAGGCTGGCTCTGTTGTAAGTATATTAAAACCGCTATTCTAATCCTACAAGCACATGTCTGTAGAATTGATGGTTCCATCAAAGAGTTTTCCACGAAAACGGCAAAGGTGTCATGTCCTGACTAAAAACCGACGTGTTTTTCTCTAGAAACACAGTTGGGTTTTTTCAACAGATCTTCTAACACTTGTCAAAAAATAAAAAATGAGGAGGCGTGGTTTGTACTGTCACTCAGCCAGGGAGGGGCCTGAGAGAGCAGGCAAGCCCATCTCCAGAGATCGGGACGTTATCTCCTTAAAGGGTGCTCTGATGTCAAGGCTAAGGTAAAGTCCCTCCACCCAGACATCCGGGGGCCACTCCAGGAATCGAACCAACCCCCCCCCCCCCCCCCCCCCCCCCCCCCCCCCCACCCCACAGACATCCGAGCCTTTACAAATGGATATCTGGCCCCTGGGGGTCACCCTATCTCTCGCAGGCAGAGGAAAACCGCCCCCCCCCCTTCCCACTCATACATCAGCCAAGCATCAGGGTGACTCCACCCCCCCACCTCCGCCAGCATCTGGGCACCACCTCGTCACACTCTCCATGCCAATTCCGTCTCTCCCCCACCCCAAAGGCCCGACCCAGCACTGCCCAGCCATGTCCCTTATCTCCTGGGGTCGATATTCACCTCCACACCCCTCGCATGGTCATCACGACTGGTTTTCATTTTTGAAAACCAGTCGTGATCCCGCTGCATGATGTCACACCACCAGGAGGGGCAGCATTCAATGGAACCGTATGATATGGTGTCGAGCCTTTTAATTATATTTAAATAGATTTAAACCCAGGGAGATCAGATTCATGCCCCAATCATGTCATCAGCAGGGGGTGGAGAATATCTCAATCCGAGATCTCACTGGCACAAATTCCGTTATGGCCCTCTAGCGTGATTTAGCGGCCGTGAAGGGATTTGCACCCGAGGCAAACAGACCGGCTATATCTCACCCTTTAACTTTGCTTCTGGGCGGCATGTAGCACAGTGGTTAGCACTGCAGCCTACGGTGTTCGAATCCCGGCCCTGGGTCACTGTCCATGTGGAGTTTGCACATTCTCCCCATGCCTGCGTGGGTTTCACGCCGACAAACCAAAGATGTGCAGATTAGGTGGACTGGCCACTTAATTGGAGAAAAAAATAATTGGGTACTCTAAATTTTAAAAAAAACTTTGCTTTTCTCAGATTCTGCCGGACTAGCTAAAAATGTTTTCTCTTTTGAATCATTAAATATCGTGTTTTAATTTAACGGGATGATTATTTTGAGACAGTGAAAGACTGAGCTGCAGATTGAGAACTAAACTAAGCTACTTTACGCAATCATCCCACGATTACTACATTGCAACTCCAAAAATTGGGAGTTGAAAACCAGACAGCTCAGCCCAACCAAATGCTGCAGCCATTTTCAGCTGGAATTGAACTGCAATCTTCTTATTCTGCCGATGTAAATCAGAGACCCAATATGGTTCCTAAATCGCTTACCTTCCAAAGTGCAAAACCGTTGTAGTTCTGAAAGTCAAGGACACAGGACTATATTAGTGAGAGATTGTACAGTTACTGTCCAACACTGTACCACAATACTGGAGACACAAACAGAGCACAATTCCTATCTAAATACAAAATTAAACTCATTACAGTTTAACAAAGAAAGTGTGATAATATTAAGAAATTGTTTTAATATTCTAACACTCTGGAGACTTGATAGAATTTACAAATATTTTTTCACCTTTCACTTAATTCTCTAGTGATGACATAATGAGGTGATGGCCTGTTCAGCTAATGACATTACCTAATGCACTGTTCAAATTAGGCTGTATATTCATTGGGTGGGATTTCCCACATCCCCATGTTCTTCGGTGGCTGAGACAGCTTGCCTTTGGCTGCCAGCCGGATCATCCAGTCCCGACAGTATCTGTGGTGTTTTGAGAGTCTCGGCAGTTCCACCACTGAGGAACCTACAACAGGGTGGGGGAGAGGGGGGGGGGGGGGGGGGGTCACCATTGGCAGGAATGCCAGAAACTAATACTATTCCCATAAAGAGGAAAGACTGAGGCTGGAATTTTCCAACCCCTCCCCCCCGGCCTGTTTTTCAGTGGCAGAGGAAGCTCACCATTGGCCGCTGGTGGGATCACCCAGCCCCGCTGAGGTCTATGGTGTTCTGTATGGCTCGCCCAGGAACTCACTGTGGGAGGATGCCTCTGGCAAGGCCGGAATATCCTGCCAGTTATTCCGGCTGCAAAATCTCGCCCTGGGTTTCTAATTGTCGAGCTCCCTAAAGGCAAGGGAAGTAGAGGTGGCAGTAAAATGGGAAAAGAGGTTTGTGATAAATGTAGAACATAATCAAACACCAGGGAGAATACAGAGAATTCAGGGGTAGGTTGAAGAAAGCATATAAGATGGACAAATGAAGTGTATGTGAGAAAACAGTGACTAACATAACTCAAAATCTTGACGAAACATAAAAAGTAAAATGATAGCTCACTGTACGATCTCTTATTTATCTTTTAAATAAAAGTCACAGGTCTGGTTGATTGAAGGTGTTCAAAAAATACACCTTAATTTGCTGTTCATTCACCTTGGTTGCCTTACACCAAAACATAACAAAGAGAGTTAAACGGAAATATAAGAAAATATTAGAAAACCAATGGATGTTTCAGAATTTCTTAAGAGCATAGATTCAGAACAAAAACGTTAATCATGAATCCTTATTCTTAAAGAAATTCTTATCATCGGTTTAATCCCCCTTTCATCCCCCTTACATTCTCATCGGTTTCTAATTCTCAGCTGAGATTTGCTGATTTATTCAAACAACTGTATATCACTTAGAACAAGATTTGTTATCCAGGCACTGGTCATGACTTAAAATTCACGAATGTCCATCAAATTAATTAAATGTCTATGTGCACCCGCCACATGTGCCATTCCTACAAAGATATGGCCAGCTTAGTAGCACAGTGGTTAGCACTGTTGCTTCACAGCTCCAGGGTCCCAGGTTCGATTCCCGGCTCGGATCACTGGCTGTACGGAGTCTGCACGTTCTCCCAGTGTCTGCGTGGGTTTCCTCCGGGTGCTCCGGTTTCCTCCCACAGTCCAAAGATGTGCAGGTGAGGTGGATTGGCCATACTAAATTGTCCAGTAGTGTCCAAACGTTAGGTGGGGTTACTGGGTTATGGGTTATGGGGATAGGATGGAGGGGTGGGCTAAGGTATGGTGCTCTTTCCAAGGGCTGGTGCAGACTCGATGGGCTGAATGGCCTGTAAATTCAATGATTCTATGATAAGATGCTTGCATTAACCTTGCTGTTGGTACATTTTTATTACTAAATGTTGCTGTTACTCAGGCTGTTTCTAGGCTATTGCTAGGCTGTGATACATTTTAAGCATTACAAGGGACTTTTATGCAACTTTTCAGAAAACAATGTTGTTTTCTACTAATCTTAAATTCTTTCAAAGCAATGTTTTTTAAAAATATGAACCACTAACCATCTTTCCACATTGACCTTCTGGATTCTGTCTATGCACTGAATTATAAAATGAAATGAAAAAATGAAAATCGCTTATTGTCACGAGTAGGCTTCAATGAAGTTACTGTGAAAAGCCCCTAGACGCCACATTCCGGTGCCTGTCCAGGGAGGCTGGTACAGGAATCGAACCGTGCTGCTGGCCTGCTTGGTCTGCTTTAAAAGCCAGCGGTTTAGCCGAGTGAGCTAAACCAGTCCCTATTATCAATTCTTAAATGGGCCAAATAAATCAATGAAGCAGAATGGTACATAATCAATAAATCTGTAGTCTATCATTCAAGTCGTAGTGATGCTGATGTACTGAATGAGTACTACGCATCTGTAGAATCAACCACAACTCTGATTGACATAATGTCTTTAACATAATAAATTGCTTCAAGACCCAGCACAAAGGCTTAATAAACCAAAATATGTCACCAAGACACAGAGCATTACAACAGATGACCAAAGGCTTCATCCATCAAGGAGCTGGGTTTTCAAGAGATTTAATGGAGGAAAATGAGGTGACGAGGTCGAGGGAGGCACTTTTGGAGTTTAGAGCCTCAGTGACTGAAGGCACAGCCACCAATGCCACAGTGACTAAAATCAGGAACGCTCACGAGATCTCAAGGGGTTGTGGGACTGGAGAAGATTTGAGATGAGGAAGGAGTGAGGCCATATAGGGATCTGACAACAAAAATAAGCCGATCAAGTTTATTGTGTAGCTTAACTGGGAACCAATATAGGCGAGGACACAGGTGAAGGGTAATGATATTTCCTGAGAGTTAAGACACAGGCAGCAGACTTTTCGATTACCTCAACTTTAGAGGGTAGAATGTGAGAGACCAGCGAGGAAGTGCTTTGGGATTTCCAATTCTAGTAGTAACGAACGGCATCGCTGAAACATGGTTGCTAATGGTGAACCAAATAAAGTCAGCGATGCTCAAGTGGCCATAAATGGATGAGAACAGGGGTCCGAGGATTATGGGGCCGGAGATGAGAGGTCATGTGGTGATAACATTAATGATTCCTTCTCTTCATCGGTGGTGTTGGGGTATTGTCACTGGACTAGTAATCCAGTGACCCAGGGTAATGCTCTGGGGATCCAGGTTCAAATCTCAGCAAATGGTGGAATTAGAATTCAATAAAAATCTGGAATTAAAATCTAATGATGACCATGACATCATTGTTGAAAAAGTCTATCTGGTGCACTGATATCCTTTAGGGAAGCTGCCATCTTCCAGGAAAGTTGCCCAACTCCCCCCACCCCTCACCCAAATAAATAGGCGCCCAGCTCCCTCGGTGCCCGAATCTTCCTCACTAAACTGCACCCGAATCTACCTCATTAAGCGGCGCCCGAATCTACCTCAGTAAACGATGCCTGAATCTACCTCATTGTGGTCTCAGCTTCTGTCCTGCCTCTGGTTTGTCGTGTTGTTTGTCTGACATCCAACTCTGGATTAGCAGAAATTTCCACCAAATCTATATGGAATGGACTGAAACCACTGTCCTTAGTCCCTCTTTATCTTATTACCTGGGAGTGCATTTCATACCAGGGAATGGTAAATATTGAACTGGGCTCCTTCTCTTGATCACTGTACAGTTACTCGAGCAGAATTGTGTGTTTGAATGGCAGATGGTAGCCAGGTCAGGTTTGGCTGTAAAAGGGCCACCCAGCCCAACAGGTCTATTCCTCCATTCAATCCCAGGCTTCAATAGACTCCCGTTCCCTTTCATTGAGAACTTACTTGATTTTTCTTTATTCCACAATATTGACCAACAGTTCAAGTTAATAATAAGGTCTCTTTAAATGATGCCATGATTGCATTTGTCAGCTAAGTTTCCCTGTATTCAGCTTTTCCTTGTCTATTCCTATACTAGACACAAATCACATTGTGCTCATTGTTTTGTTCCTCTACACAAAGATCTTCTTCCTCCCCTGGTAACCTAGAATTAAGCCAAGAAATGTCATTATTTGAGTAGCAGCATAATGATTAAATTCGCCTTGCGTATACTAAAATAAAGTTCCACTTTCTCGCCACTATTTTCTAATTGAGCCTATGGTTTAGATGATGAAATTCCTCCTATAATTATAATTCAAATGTTACTTTATGACTACGGTTGCAATCTGCAGTCACTTTGCTATTCACATTCACTGATGTCATGTTTTATAGACCTATTTATCGCAACAATGCTGAACTATTATTTGCACTCTTACCTTCAATCTTCTTATCTTCTTTTCTGTGTATCATTACATCGACAGCAACACCTGTAATTACGAGGCCTGCAACCACCCAGAAAATGATCAGCCAGATGTTGACTTTAGGGAAGAACTCATCTAAGGCAAGAAAAAAGAATTAGTACCTGGCTGGCATTGTTTGGCATGGTACATGGCGGCACGGTCGCACAGTGGTTAGCACCATTGCTTCATAGCTCAAGGGACCCAGATTCGATTCCTGGCTTGGGACACAGTCTGTGGGGAGTTTGCACTTTCTCCCTGAGTCTGCGCGGGTTTCCTCCGGTCGCTCCGGTTTCCTCCCACAGTCCAAAGATCTGCAGGTTAGGTGGATTGACCATGCTAAATTGCCCTTGGTGTCCAAAATGTTTAGGTGGCATACGGGCATAGGGTGGAGGTGTGGGCTTAAGTGGGGTGCTCTTTCCAAGGGCTGGTGCAGACTCGTTGGGCTGAATGGCCTCCTTCAGCACTGTAAATTCTATGATTCCAAGATTCAATCAAAGAGCTCTTTCTCCTCATTTTAAGACTAAGACTGACAGTAATCTCAGGTACTGATCCCGGTCCAAATTATATTAGTAACTTTCTTTTGAAAAATAAAGAGATCCCAGTTATTCACTAAAAAATGAAGTTGCAAGATTACACAGTTAAAACAGAAGGAAGTTTACTAGACAAGAGTCAATCAAAGCAAAGATTAAATGCTGTCTTAGTTAATCATTGATGTTCTTAAATCCAGAGTCAATATTATTTAAAGGTGAGAACAGGCAAATTGCAGTCAATTATAAACTATTAATTACACATTAAATGCAGATTTAACTAAAACATATCGTAAAATTTGGCCCACCAATCTACTCATCACATTGGTCAATCTCAGTCACGAGCTCTGTCTTCCTTATCTCAGTTCCTCTTCTTCCAGGAGCTAACTTGATTCCTGGTCGATGGCACAGCACAACCAAATAGAGTTCCATGGGCGATATTCTTCTAAAAAATAACATGTCTTGCAGAACCTGCTCAACTAGGTATGGATGGCATGGATCCACCAATGCTATCTTCAAGTCACAGAAACAGCTGTAGCAATGGGTTTTGTTTATTCTTAGATTCTGGATTGAGGCTTTGCCTTCCTCAGCTTGCCGGAGCTGCCCCACTGGACTTGTCAACGTCTACACTCTCTCTCTGCTCAGGTTCCTCAGATGTCTTCATTGGTGGAAGTCAAAAGTTCAAAGGTTAAAGGGGACACTTGGATATGATGCTGTTCCTCTGTGCCTGTCTCCTTTGCTGATGGAGGTCACGGTTTGGTCAGGATGCAACAATGGTGGATGGAGGAGGTGCTGAATCTGGCAAGTAGGGTGGTGATCAAATAAGCTTCTTTGCCCTGGATGTTACTGAGCTTTACGCGATAGGGCAACTGCACCCAAGCAGGCTTGGAGCCAGCATTACATCACCATAGGAGCAGAAGTAGGCCATTCAGCCCATCGAGTCTGCTTCTCCAATGAGATCATGACTGATCTGACAAGCCTCTGAAAGAGCACCCTACTGAGCCTCACTTCCCCGTAACCCCACCTAACCTTTGAACTAAGGGACAATTTAGGGGGACCAATCCACCTAACCTGCACATTTTGGTCTGTGAGAGGAAACCCATGCAAACAATGTGCAAACTCCACACAGACAGTCACCCAAGGAAGGAATCAAACCCGAGTCCTTGGCACTGTGCTAACCACCGTGCCATCGTGCCACCTCATTTCCGTCTTAAATGGGCCCATTACTCTGAGACTATGCCCTCTGGTCCAAGACTCTCCCACAAGGGAAATAACCTCCTATCTTGTGCCTTGTAGTTGGTAGAAAGACGAGGGAATCAGGAGCTTTGCCACTTGCTAGAATCATAGAATTTACAATGCAGAAGAAGGCCATTCAGCCCATCGACTCTGCACCGGCTCTTGGAAAGAGCACCCTACCTAAGCCCACTCCCCCCACTCTATCCCCGTAACCCAATCCAACCTTTTTGGACACTAAGGGCAATTTAGCATGGCCAATCAACCTAAGCTGCACATCTTTGGACTGTGGGAGGAAATCGGAGCACCCGGAGGAAACCCACGCAGTCACGGGGAGAACGTGCAAATTCCACACAGACAGTGACCCAAGCTGGGAATCGAATCTGGGACCCTGGAGCTGTGAAGCAACTGTGCTAACCACTGTGCTACCGTGCCCCCTCCCCCCCCCCCCCGTGCTGCAGAATACCCAGCCTCTGAGCTGCTGTCATCGCCACTACAGTTGTGTGGCTGATCCTGGTGCATTTCTGATTAATGGTGACTCAATCGATGCACTGATACTGGAGCATTTGGCAATGGTGATGCTATTGAATGTCAAGTGAAAGTGTACAGTTCGTTCTTGTTGGAGTTTGTCATTATTTGGCAGTTAAGTGGCAAAGCAAGAATCGCACTACATCAGGCCAAGCTTAGAACGCTAGCTGCAAGCAGCATGGACTGCTTCATTATCGAAAGAAAAGCAAATTGGAGAAGAGAACCACAATTAGCAAATAGCCCTTCTTCAGCTTCATGATGATGGGAAGGTCACCAATGAAGCAGGTAAAGACCTTGCCGTGAGGAACTCCAGCAGTGATGTTCTGAGGTTGAGATATTGATCTCTCACAACCACAATGATCCTCCTTTTGTCAGCTGCGACTCCAGCCCGTAGAGATTCTCTCTGATCTCTACTGATTTCAATTTTACTCGGGTTCCTTGGAGCCAGTCAGATGAACGCACCCCTTTACATCATGGACAGTCATTCCCATTTTATCTCTGGAATTCAGGATGTGGATCCATGCTTATGCTCTGGAGGAACAAATACTGAGCACCAATAAGCAGTCTATTGGTGATTGAGTGAACCTTGATGACAATAGTTGGGGAGGGGGAGGGATGTTAATCAGCGAGCGGTTTCCTTGCTCAGATTTTACCTGTAACCATGGAGGCTTTCATTGGGACCCGCGTCAATTCTGTGAGTTCTCAATGCCATTCCCACCCGACTATCTATCACTGCGGTCGTATCTCTGATGATCTGGGGCAGGACATACCCAGGATACAGTAATGGAGGAGTCAACGTTGACTGAAATATGTGTACTGTGAGTATGATTGCCTCAGGCTGTTGCTTAACTGGTCTTTGGGACAGCATTCCCAGCCATGGTCAAGTCCCAGATGTCAGTGAGGAGGATCTTGCAGAGTCAATGGCTGATGTGAAATTTATTGCTCTCCGTCCCGTTTGCAGATGAGAAATCCATGCAGCTTGTTTTTCCTTTTCTTTTCCAATGGATTTGTGTGATTGAGCAGCTTTTTAGGACACTTTAAGAGGACAATTAAATGTCAGCTTCATTGGTGTAGCGATCCGTACCCTCTCTAGTCTGTGATAGAGTCCAGTCCTACACCAACTTCATTGATGTAGGACTGGAGTCAATCATAGACTGGAGAGTTACGGATAGAAGTCCAATCACAGGCTGAACAGGGTACAGACGGCAGGCCAATCACAGGCTGAACAGGGTACAGCCGGCAGGCCAATCACAGGCTGAACAGGGTACGGACGGCAGGCCAATCACAGGCTGTACAGGGTACGGACGGCAGGCCAATCACAGGCTGAACAGGGTACAGACGGCAGGCCAATCACAGCCTGAACTGGATACTCAGATGGCACCAGCAGTACCAGGGTACCACCCAGCCCAAAGGGTATGCAGCTGGGGGCCTCCAATCCTCCTGGAGACCCCCACAATCGCCGTTCCATCTCACAGAATTTACAGTGCAGAAGGAGGCCATTCGGCCCATCGAGTCTGCACCGGCCCTCGAAAAGAGCACCCTACCTAAGCCCACACCTCCATCCTAGCCCCACACTTCCACCCTATCCCTGTACGCCCACCTTTACCTTTTTCTTTGGACACCAAGGGCAATTTAGCATGGCCAATTCACCTAACCCTGCATGCACATCTTTGGACTGTGGGAGGAAACCGGAGCACCCGGAGGAAACCCACGCAGACACAGGAAGAACGTACAGACTCCGCACAGACAGTGATCCAGTGGGGATTCGAATCTGAGACCCTGGCGCTGTGAAGCCACTGTGCTAACCACTATGTTACCGTGCTGCCCAGTACAAACGGCACTTGCCCGAGGTCTCGGAGATGAAGGGATAGAATCCCAAGGCCTCAGGTACCTCAGGAATCTGCACATTAGAGTCAGGCTTACTGCCTCGTTCTAATATGAAGATTTGCCAAAAACCGATCCCGCCCATTGTGGGCAACGTCTCGCGAGATTGCGTTGACTCTCGGGAGGTGTTGCGCGCCAAGTGGATCCCGGGAGCGGGATCTCCTGGCTTTCACCGGCCACACTGCGCCACGGTGAGATGCTTTTCTGACGCAGCGTGGCCGGAAGATTGCATCCAATTCTGTGGTAAAATGTACAGTGGCCACTTTAAATGAAACATTAGCCATTTTAAATCAATCCACAGATAGCTCCAGCAGAGCCCTTTGGAATTCAAACTCGGCCACGTTTAAATCCCCCCATCAAGGGACAAAAGCAAATTACTACAGATGGTGGAATCTGAAACAAAAAAAATGGACAATTTCAGCAGGTCTGACAGCATTTGTGGAGAGAAAAGGGAGCTAACGGTTTGAGTCTGGATGACGCTTTGTCAAAGTTTTGATAAAGAGTCATCAAGCCTCAAAACGATAGCTCCCTTTTCTCTCCACAGATGCTGTCAGGCCTGCTCAAATTGTCCCGCATTTTCTGTTTTTGACCCATCAAGAGACAATTAGCCCTATTCATATGGTTGAGTAAATCAATCACCATCAAGAGATAATCCTCTATTCATGGATCGATTGTTCGAAATGGACACGGTTACATACAAACAATGCACCAGAAAATGGACCACTGGTGTCCTGCTGGGTGGCCATTAGTAACGCCAATGGGGGGTGCCACTCCCACCCTGTGACCTCATCGTTTGGGGGCCGGAGAACATTCTGGAAAGGCGCGGGGAGGGGTATAAGAATGGAACCCCCCGGACCTCCCAGCAGCGAAGACGCCATGCAGAGGTAATAGAGGTGACTGACCAGGGGCAGAAGGAAGCCAAGGAACTGGAGACTCAGAGAATCAGACCCCCAGCACGACGGAGCTCATTGGCAGGGTAGTATTATGGATCCTGGGGCTGTAATGAGTAGAATAATTTAAGGGTTAATTTAAAGGTAACTGGTGTACTGTTTGTTGAATAAAGTTCTTTTCATTTATGCACTTGCGTTGTCCTTTGTTTGTCTCGTCTATAAAGATACCTGGGTAAAACGTTTGATTAATAAACTGTTCAAAGTGTCTGAAGTTTTACAGACAACAGTTCTTTTCTCCCCTTCCCACACTGTTCCTTCAGTAGTTTCCGGACAAATAGTGACATTCACCTGTATCCCAGGTAACCAATAATACTCAGCCATGCAAAACGTGAATGATCTAGCTCTGAATCTCTATCCAGCGACCACTGTTGCAATATACGCATGTGGCCATTGGGTGAGGACACAACAGGCTCACCTGCAGCATCACAGATAGCACTAGCAAGCCAACCCTTTTGATTTAAATATAAAAAAATATCCCTTGGGTATGCTCCAGATGGGAAACAGTGCCCGTGGATCCACACCCAGTCCGAATTAATTCCCTCAGGAGAGGGGACAGGTTTCTAATTTTGCACCTACCTGATATCTGGACATGGGCCTCTTGTCTTTTCTTCGATAACGGGTTTTCCATGAAACATGAAAACCTGTTTACCGAGTCACTTGTGACATCAATATGACTCTGGACAGTAATAAGGCCTCTGGAGTCCTTTAGGAATTCCCATTCTGACTGTGCTGTTACATCCTGTCCATTCCCATCCTCCCACCGTATCACTGGGTCAGGATACCATCCATCTGATTTACACACAATACGAAGTCCGTCTTTGTTGTTTTCCTCCAGCTGCATCCAAGGCCGGTGTCCAAAACCTGCAATTAGGATTTGATGGAATTCAAACTTTTACTCATGCAAAACTCTTCTGCCACCACCGCCACTTGTGAACCTTGTTTCCCAGACAGGAGTCTGTCTGTGAATCGGATAATGTTTCCTGTTTCCAGCATTCACAATCATCCTGGATTCCTTCATCTTCATTCAATGCCTTCATCAATAACTGCCAAATTAATATCGCCAGTTTCTGTTTTTTTAACCCATCTGGTTCACTAATGTCCTTCAGTGAAGGAAATCTGCCTTCCTTACCTGGTCTGGCCTACATGTGACTCCAGATCCACAGCAAGGTGGTTAACTTTTAACTGCCCCCTGAGATGGCCCAGGGAGACACTCAATTCAAGGGCAATTAGAGGTGAGCAGCAAATACTGGTCAAGCCAGCAACTCCCACATCCCATGAATGATTTTGTAAAAACATCTCCCTCTTCCCTGTTTTGTCTGTACACCAGGTGATACAATCTTATTTCATAATAATAATAGCTTATTGTCACAAGTAGGCTTCAATGAAATTACTGTGAAAAGCCCTAGTCACCACATTCCGGCACCTGTTCAGGGAGGCCGGTACGAGAATTGAACCCGCGCTGCTGTCTTGTTCTGCATTACAAGCCAGCTATTTAGCCCAGTGTGCTAAATCAGCCCCTGAACCTGAAGCAGCATCTGAAGAATGGCATAAATTTTGGGCTTTTGCTGAAGAAAGCAGTTGAAATTTTGAACAAAAATCTGGAACCTTCCTGTAAATTCTTCATGATTTTCATTTTCCAGTAATATAAAACTTGATAATTGTCATTCACGATTTAAAAATGTTGCAACTTGACTATTGTGCCTCATATTCACCAATATGATGAATTCTTAGTTCACAAAGCCATAAGTGGAGATGCCGGCGTTGGACTGGGGTGAGCACAGTAAAAACGTCTTACAGCACCGGGTTAAAGTTGGACTATAGGAGCTGGTTTAGCAGAGTGGGCTAAATAGCTGGCTTGTAAAGCAGACCAAGGCTAGCAGCGTGGGTTCAATCCCTGTACCATCCTCCTCGAACAGGCTCCAGAATGTGGCGACTGGGGGCTTTTCACAGTAACTTCATTTGAAGCCTACTTGTGACAATAAGCGAAATTCATATTTCATTCTTACTTAGTTTACAAAGACTTCATAGTTTACAAAGAGATGGACAAACCTTCAACTTTCAGGTTTAATACTGCTTCAGCGTGGTATGTTTGCGAGTCAATGAAACAGGTGTAGTTTCCTTCATCTGATGTTTTTATTTTCTTCAGTTTGAGAGAGGTTTTTCCATGGAGAAACTGATCTTTAAAAAGTTCCGTCCTCCCTTTATAAGCTTTGTCCTGCACATCAGGTAGATCCTGTCCATTGCTGTATAAATGTACTGGTGAAGCGTAGTCTGATGTAAACCATCGAACCTCCAGGTTATCCAAAGGTTTAACTGGTACCAGTTGGCATTCTAATACAACATCATCACCCACAGTGACTATGATAGGCTTGTTAGGCACCTGAACATGGAATTTCTCTGCAAAATAGACAAACAACTTCACATTTAATCTTCAGGCAGATCATTTGAAAAGGACAGAAATAAAATTCTATTTTCAGTGTAAATAATTCCTTTAAAAGTCATTAAACTGGAAAATATGTTCACAATTATGAAATAAATTAGAACATTAGAACAAACTGTAACTATTCCCTCTTGCGTTCTTTAGGTAAATACTGGCTCTCTTAATCAATTTATATGGATGGAATTTTCTCTTTTTTTTCCTGAGTGACAACTCGGGTGGGAAAAGTGATGCGTAGCCTGCCGGCTGCACTACCAGCTTTTCCTGCTGAATTTTTAAACACGTTGGGAAAATTAAATCCTGGAGGCAAGTCCCACGATGTCATGTTGGCAGGGTGGGCTCTGAATGCGCCTGTCCCAACAGCAACTTCGGCTCCAGGCACCCATTGTAAAAGAAATAAAGATTTTATAAAGGAACAGCCCCACAGACACAGAAGCCAACCCATCCACCAGAGAACCCCCACCCCAAACCTCTGCAACAGAAACCCCCACTGTGCCCCTGGCCAATCATTGGGCATTTTCCGTCAAGACAACATGCTAATCATATTTAAATGAATTTAATGGAGTTCGTGCCACCATCACATCACTGGTGGTGTGTGGGGGGGGGGGAAATCGGGCGCAATCGCGCAGGGAAATCCCGCCAGCGGAAAAGTCATTTTGCGTCTTCCCCGCTCTCCCCTCTATTCGTTCCCACGACAACGGAGACGCGGGAGGAAATCCTGTTCCCTCACCCCCCCAGTAATATGTTGGGTCATAAAGGGTATTCTGATTGTTAATCTTAGAATTACACTTGGAAGAATAGTGCAGTTGTGAAATGTTAGTTAAACATCCCGTCAGGTTATTTTGATATTGTTATGGGCCAGGGTTTAGAGAGCCCCAAAGTGTATCACGGAGTTCACCTGACCCACAATTTTTAATAGATTGTAGTTATGGGCAGCACACGGGCCTACCTTACAGGTGTGATGCAACAGAGATCTAAAGTACTTTCAAATTAAAACAATGTTTATTTATGAAACCAGTTAACATTTTATAAATACACAGTAAACATCTTATCACCTATCAACACTAATCCTCCCCACAGATACAATATTCTATAAGTAAACCTTAATCTTTCCTTATTAATATCCATAAGACAAAAGACCCTTTTTAACACAGAGATTAGGTTTAAATTCACTGCCGAGAGCAGTCAGCACTTTGAAGTCACCCAATTGATTTGGAGACAGTCTTTAGTTTGCAGAGAGAGATCCTTATACAGCTCCTTGCTTTGCCTGTAGCTATCCAGTTCACAAAACAAAACTAAACACACCCTGTAGCAAACAGCCTAAAACGAAAATAAAGCAGACATACAGCCCAGCTCCATCCACACTCTGACATCACTGATAAACACCCATTTCTTAAAGGTACATCCATTACAGATATTTTTATAAACACCCATTTCTTAAATGCTAATTTCTTAAAGGTACTCTCACATGACAATACAGGTATTTAGGAAACTGGGAAGGAAGTGAGGGATCATTGAAACCTTAATTTTAGTAGGCCTTCCATGAGTAGCAACAGGAACCAGGGGGTCTGGGAGATTTCAGGGCGCCTGCAACTACTGAAAGATTTGTACAGAGGAGGGTGGAAAGGAACAAGCCGCGGTTTTCTCACTGTCAACCCAACTCCAGCGATTTCAGGATAAATCAGCTCAGGCGCAAGAGTAGGCCATTCAGCCTTTCGAGCCTGCTCTACTATTCAATAAAATCATCATTGATCTGTTCATTTTGAGTTCCATATCACCAACTACTTGCAATCACCCTGCCCTCTGCTGTCTTCTGAGGCAGAGAGTTCCAAAGTTGCACAACCCGCACAGAAAACATTTTTTCCTCATCTCTGTCCTAAAAGGGCAACCACTAATTTTAAAACACTGCCTCCTAGGACTCTGGTCTCACCCATAAGAGGAAACACCCTTTCAACATAACATTGAAATAATTTTGGCTGATGACACCAGCTGTGAAGCATTTCCCAGGGACAAGAAGCATACATTCAGCTCTATTCCTGGTATTCTGTAATGCAGCAGTTTTACTGCAGGGTGGTGTTGTGCATCAAGTGTATGATCCACTGCAGCTTGCTAGTTTATGGTGAAGAAGGATCCCAGTGTGCAAGTCTCTGCTTCTCCACTCTATTGCCTCCTCATGGTGACACATGACAACGAGTCTCGAAGCTGAATTGAGCAGATCTTGGAGGAACCTTGGACTCCAGAGAGGTGATATGGAGGCCCACTGGTGCGTGGACATGCCTTTGTGTCCCACAAACAGGTGCCAGCCATGGGTATTATTTGACCCAGATCAGGAGAGTCAATGACAATGACTCAAAAGGGGAGTTCGGAGGGCTAAAAGAGGTCATGAAATGTCATTGGCAAGTAGGGTCAAGGAAAATCCAAGGTCTTTTATACATATATAAGGAGCAAGAGGGTTCGGTAGGGAAAATGTAGGCCCACTCAAGTGCAAGGGAGGGAAGATATGCATGGAGTCAGAGGAAATGGGTGAGATTCTTAAATGAGTACTTTCATCAGTATTCACCAAGGAGAGAGACATGACCGATGTTGTGGTTAGGGATGGGTGTGAGAATACTCTCGGATATGTCAGTATAATGAAGGAGGAAGTATTGGATATCTTAAAATGCATTAAGGTAGACAGGTCCCCTGGGCTGGATGGGATAAATCCCAAGTTACTGTGGGAGGCAAGAGAGGAAATAGCTAGGGCCTTAACAGATATCTTTGCACATCTTTGACCATAAGTGAGATTCCAGAGGACCGAAGATTAGCCAATGCTGTCCCTTTGTTTAAGAAGTAGGGATAATCCAGGTAATTATAGACTGGTGAGCCTGACATCAGTGGTAGGTAAATGATCTAGAGGAAAATGTAAATGTTCTGATTAACAAGTTTGCAGATGACACTAAGATAGGTGGAGTTGCAGATAGTGAAGGGGACTGTCAGAGAATACAGCAGAATATATATAGATTGGAGAATTGTGCAGAGAAATGGCAGATGGAGTTCACTCTGGACAAATGAGGAGGTGATGCAGTTTGTAAGATCAAATTCAGGTGTGAATAATGCAATAAATGGCAGAATCCTTAGGAGCATTGGCATACAGAGGGATCTGGGCGTTCAGGTTCATAGTTCCATGAAAGTGGCAATGTAAGTGGATACGGTGGTCAAGAAGGCATACAGCATGCAAGCCTTCATCAGCCGGAGCATTGAGTGCAAGAGTTGGCAGGTCATGTTACAGTTGGATGAAACTTGAGTGAAGCCACATTTGGAAGATTGCGTACAGTTCTGGTTGCCATATTACCGGAGGACGTGGATGCTTAGGAGAGAGGGTAAAGAAGGTTTACCAGGATTGTTCTTTGTCTGGAGTGTGTTAACTCTGAGGAGAGATTGAATAAACTCGGATTGTGTTTGTTGGAAAGACGGAGGCTGAGGGGAGACCGGATTGAGATCTACAAAATTACAAGAGGTATAGAACATAGAACATAGAACAGTACAGCACAGAACAGGCCCTTCGGCCCTCAATGTTGTGCCGAGCCATGATCACCCTACTCAAACCCACGTATCCACCCTATACCCATAACCCAACAACCCCCCCCTTTTTTTTTTTAAATTATTTTTTTTTAAATAAATTTAGAATACCCAATTATTTTTTCCAATTAAGGGGCAATTTAGAGTGGCCAACCTACCTATCCTGCACATCTTTGGGTTGTGGGGGTGAAATCCACGCAGACACGGGGAGAATGTGCAAACTCTACACGGACAGTGACCCAGGGCCGGGATTCGAACCTGGGTCCTCAGCGCCGTAGGCAGCAATGCTAACCACTGTGCCACCGTGCTGCCCCCCAACCCTTAACCTTACTTTTATTAGGACACTACGGGCAATTTAGCATGGCCAATCCACCTAACCCGCACATCTTTGGACTGTGGGAGGAAACCAGAGCACCCGGAGGGAACCCACGCACACAGGGGGAGGACGTGCAGACTCCACACAGACAGTGACCCAGCCGGGAATCGAACCTGAGACCCTGGAGCTGTGAAGCATTTATGCTAACCACCATGCTACCCTGCGGGTGAATAGTCAGAAGCTTTTTCCCAGGGTGGAAGACTCAATTACAAGAGGGCATAGGTTCAAGGTGAGAGGGGGAAAGTTTAGGAGAGGTCAGCATGTGGCACAGTGGTTAGGACTGGGACTGCGGCGCTGAGGACCCGAGTTCGAATCCCGGCCCTGGGTCACTGTCCATGTGGAGTTTGCACATTCTTCCCGTGTCTGCGTGGGTTTCACCCCCACAATCCAAAGATGTGCAGGTTAGATGGATTGGCCACACTAAATTGCCCCTTAATTGGAAAAAAATTATTGGGTACTCTAAATTTCTATAAAAAAAGAAAGTGTTTCACGCAGAGGTGGGGGTGACAGGCATGATAGCAACGTTTAAGATGTATCTTGATAGACACACGAATGGCTGTAGAATAGAGGGATACAGAATGCTTGCGCAATAGGTAGTAGATCTAAATAAGAAATCTGGATTGGCCCAGGCTTAGTTGGCGGAAGGGCCTGTTCCTGTGCTGTCATGGTCTTTGTTCTTCGAGAGGAATCCCGTAGGCCCCTATTGATCCCTTTCAGTAGTGCTAGATTTTACCTTCCAGCAACTCCTGCAATCAAGTGGGCTCTAGTCGTAGGGACCCTTGCCCTTGCTCAGGGTTTTGTTTATAAGTTTAATACACCGGTTTTCACATTCTGTTCAGACAATGCAGCCAGATAGCTGATTATTTGTCCTTCCTCTTACAGGTGAAGAGACAAACATAGGAAGTAGCAGTTTACAAGTCATAAGCCAAACCTGATCGACAGAACGGCTGGGTGCCACAGGTAAGCTCTGACGGTGAGAATGATCACATTCTGTTGGCAAGTCATTGTCCGCCTCAAGCTGGACAGCCCCCAGCCAATAAGGTACCTACCAGGTCCACCTTCCTGTATGGGTGTGTGAGGGTTTGAGATCCTGACAAGCAGGTGGTAGACGAGTAAATGAGGAATAAAATGTGAGGATTCTTTACCTTAGATGCTGGAATGTCAGGTTGGTACCCGGGCACACATGAGGACCTACAGCCAATGTGCGCAAGGTGGTATCAATCAACTATGAGCTACACAAGTTCAACATTGACATTGCTCCTCTTCGAGAGACTAGAAGGGCAGAGACTACATCAATATGCAAGGCCATAGGGGCTGGTTTAGCACAGGGCTAAATCGCTGGCTTCAAAAGCAGACCAAGGCAGGCCAGCAGCGCTGGTTCAATTCCCATATCAGCCTCCCCAAACAGGCGCCGGAATGTGGCGACTAGGGGCTTTTCACAGTAACTTCATTTGAAGCCTACTTGTGACAATAAGCGATTTTCATTTTCATTTCATTTTCATACTTTCAAATGATGGGCTTCACTGTGGCACAGTGGTTAGCACTGCTGCCTCACAGCTCAAGGGTCCCAGGTTTAATTCCGGCCTCGGGTGACTGGCTGTGTGGAGTTTGCGTGTTCTCCCCACAACTGCGTGGGTTTCCTCCGGGTGCTCCGGATTCTTTCCACAGTCCAAAGATGTGCAGATTAGGTGGATTGTCCATGCTAAATTGCCCCTTAGTTTAAAAAAAAGATTAGGTGGGGTTATTGGGCTACAGGGATAGGGTGGAGGCCTAGGGTGGTCTTCTCAAGGGCTAGTGCAGACCCGATGGGCCGAATGGCCTCCTTCGGCACTTTAAATTCTATGATTCTATGTGACAAACCTGCAGCTGACTACCGTGAACATGGGGTGGAATGAACTGTCAACAAACAGTCTGACACAGATAATAGGGATGCCTGCTGTGACTTCTGAACTCATATCTCTTCATGTCTTATCAGAAAGGGATTCTGTTACCATCATCCATGCTTATGCACCAAATTATATGCCAATATCAAAGGCCAGGATTTTCTGGTCTCTCCGCAGATGGGCCCACCATGGGGGATGGGACAAGTTAACCAATTGTACATTGACTCACGGATGGCCCGGAGGATCCTGGGGTGGGAGAATCCTGGCTGAAGATGACTTCTACAATACTCGAGATAATATTAGAGAACATCTGCGGCAAGTATTTCTTAAATACTTTTATGCGATACGAGTATCACTGGCAGAGTCTACATTTGTCCCTGATTGCTTCTTGAACGGATTGCTTGGCCATTTCAGGCAGTCAATAGTCAACCATATGGCTGGGAATCTCATGTAGGCCGTAGGCCCTTATATCCTGCTGCACCATTCAATAATATCAAGACTGATCTGTTTGTATTAAGTTCTACATACCCCAGAAAATCTTTGATTTTCTTGCCAAACAAGAATCTATCGACCTCCGCCGTAAACATACTCAATGACCCGCCCTCCACCGGCTTCTGAGGCAGAGAGTTCCAAAGTCATATAAACCTCAGAAAACAAATTCTCCTTATCTCGGTCCTAAAAGGCTGACCCCTAATTTTAAGAGCCCCCCCCCCCCCCACCCCTCCCCTCCCCCCCACCCTCCCCGAGCACAGTGGCACAGTGGTTAGCACTGCTGCCTCACAGTGTCAGAAACCAGGATTCAATTCCGGCCTTGGGTGATTGTCTGTGTGGAGTTTGCATATTCTCCCCATGTCTGCGTAGGTTTCCTCCGGATGCTCCGGTTTCCTCCCACAGTCCAAAGATGAGCAGGCTAAGTGGATTGGCCATACTGAATTGCCCCATAGAGTTCAAATTATGTGCAGTTTAGGTGGGGTTATGGGTATAGGGCAGGGGAGTCGGCCCAAGTGGGGTTCTCTGTCAGAGGGTTGGTGCAGACCCGATGGGCCAAATGGCCTTCTTCTGCACTGTAGGAATTCTATGATTCTATTTCTGGACAAGGGGAATCATCCTTTCCATTTCCACCTTGTCAAAACCGTTTAGGATCTTACATACTTCAATCAAGTCACCCCTCACTCTCCTGAGCTCCAGTGGAAACTTTGGACTCCTGTCCAACCTTTTCTTAAAAGACAACCAGCTCATTACACGTATCAATCTAGTTAGCCTCCTCCGAACCATCTCTAATAAATTTACATCCTTCCTTAATTAATGACCAAAATTGCACACAATATTCAAGATGTGGACTCACCAATGCCCTGTGTAACTGAAGCATGACAGCCTTACTTTTTTGTTTAATTCCTCTTGTAAAAAAGGATAGTGTTCCATTAGTTATGACAGAAATGGAGAATTAGGAGTACAGAAACATAAACATATAACCAACGAGCAGCCCCATTCAGCCCCTCGAGCAGCCCCATTCAGCCCCTCCAGCAGCCCCATTCAGCCCCTCGAGCAGCCCCCTTCAGCCCCTCCAGCAGCCCCATTCAGCCCCTCGAGCAGCCCCCTTCAGCCCCTCGAGCAGACCCATTCAGCCCCTCCAGCAGCCCCTCAAGCAGTCCCATTCAGCCCCTCGAGCAGCCCCCTTCAGCCCCTCCAGCAGCCCCATTCAGCCCCTCGACCAGCCCCCTTCAGCCTGCTCCACCAATTAATAAGATCAAGGCTCATCTGATCATAACCTCAAATCTGCCTGCCCCCTAAAGCCTGTCACCACCTTGCAAACAAAAAACCTATCCACATCTCTCTCTTAATAATATTCAAAGACTCAGCTTCCACCACCTTTTTAGGAAGAGAGTTCCAAAGACTCTTTGGAAGTGGGCAGCACGGTAGCATGGTGGTTAGCATAAATGCTTCACAGCTCCAGGGTCCCAGGTTCAATTCCCGGCTGGGTCACTGTCTGTGCGGAGTCTGCACGTCCTCCCCGTGTGTGCGTGGGTTTCCTCCAGGTGCTCCGGTTTCCTCCCACAGTCCAAAGATGTGCGGGTTAGGTGGACTGGCCATGCTAAATTGCCCGTAGTGTCCTAAAAAGTAAGGTTAAGGGGGGGGGGGGGGGTTGTTGGGTTATGGGTATAGGGTGGATACGTGGATTTGAGTAGGGTGATCATGGCTCGGCACAACATTGAGGGCCGAAGGGCCTGTTCTGTGCTGTACTGTTCTATATGTCTATGACTCATGACCCTGAGAGAAAAAAAAGGTAGATTGGCTTTTGCTTCTGAAGTAATAGAATTGCAACAATTGTGAGAAGAAATGATGGAAATGTGCAAGAACAGAAAGTGATGAAAATACAGAGGAGATCAATCAGAATGAATGAAGAGAAGGGATAAGTTCTGTTTTTTTTGTGTGGTGTGGACCCTTTGTCATCGCCTTTACTGGTAACGTACTCTATATAGAGTTGTGCACCAAGATGCCAGTGAATGTAAAAAGAAACAGGTTACATGGTGACATCAAGATGAACTTGATGATTGGCCATGATCATAATGAATGGTGGAGCAGGCTCAAAGGGCCGAATGGCCTCCTCCTATTTTCTATGTAAATATTTCTGGCGAGAGAACAGAATGAGATGCAGAAGATGAAGGATAGGTGAGTTTCCTCCACAATCTCATTATTTGGGCCTTGATTTCCAGTTTGTGAAAACTCACACATGAGCTAAGCAGGTGAAGATATTGCTTCAAAAAATAATAATTCCAGTCAGATTACATTGATGATTCCATAACTTACCCAACATTACATTATGAAGACCAAGTAGGAAGAATATACTGAAGCATCTTCCTTTCATCACTGGGAGGAAAATGATTGAAGTTTTTTCACCTGAAAAATATTCCCAGATGTATTTCTTAATGAAACATAACTACAACACTGGAATTAACTTTCTTTCCATTCCATTCCCTGATGTTTTAATTGAGGTTTGACCCATTTGAAATTCATCAATTACTATTTCTTGTCAAAGCAATGGAGACTGGAATTCCAGCCAAATACACTGAGCTGCATTATCCCACAGCATTATTTCAGGGCTGGTATATTTTACTTGCAAGTCCTCCATGTTCTTAGTTATAGTCCTGATAACAAGTTGGTGAAGCAACAATCCTTCCTTAACTCGGTATAGATTTATTCAGAGTGAAATATTACAGGCATTTAAATCCTAACCCAACCACACCCCAATGTCAGTAATCATCTCTTTGTACTTTTCAATCAAATAATCAAGTAAACAAATGGTTCACCCCAAAAAAGTGGCACTTTCATTTCATTGTAAAAGGGGGAAAGAAACACAACTTTTTAAATTAGAATCTCACCGAGTGCTCGTGTAACCATCCAATGTTACAATGTACATACTTAACCTCAATTGATATAATTAACATTCTTAGGTGAACTCATTTTTATTCTATTGTTAGTCACCTTACAAGCTTCCTTTTTTGTGAAAAAGAAAACAAGCCAAACATTCTTCAGTAAAGGAATTTTAACAAATGTTCCAGATAATCACTGCTCAAGAAATATTGTAAAAGCAAAATACTGCAGATGCTGAAGTAAAGAAAAAGAGCTGGAAAAACGCAGCAGGGAGTGGAGAACATTGTGAAATCATCATCGTGTTACACAACAGGGAAGAGTCTGATACATGGGGCGGGATTCTCTGCTTTGCCAGCAGCGCACGCACGCCCGCGGATTTCCCGATGGCATGGCGGTTGCTACATTGGGAAACCCCATTGGCCGGGATGGAGGATCCTGCTGCCAGCAGGGGCATACCGTGCCAGGAAATGGGTCTGGCGGGATGGAGAATCCAGCTCAGGATTCCTGAGGGCTTCACAGGTTAACTGCTGAGAGGATGTTTCCCCTCAAGGGAGAGTCTAGGACCAGAGGACATAGTCACAGAATAAAGGGGGTGCAGATGAGGAGGAATTTCTTCTCGAAGAGAGTTGTCGCAGAGAGCTATGCGGGAAGAGTTCTTGTGTATATTTAAGGCTGAGACAGATAGATTCTTGATCAGTCAGGGAAGCAAGGGTTACGGGGAAAGGGCAGGAAAGTGGACATGAGGAATGTTGGATCAGCCATGTTCCTATTGAATAGCAGAGCACGCTATAACACAGGGGCCAAACGGCCTACTCCTGTTCCTATTTCTTATGCTCATGGTTATCAGATCGCTGGGTTTGAAACAAATGATAAGAACTTATTCTGTCCTTCATAAGATATTGGTGCAAACTCACTTGGAGCACAGCGCAGACAGGTTACTTCATTGTAAGGATATTGTTGCCATTCACAGAGGATCAACAACCATGAATCCAGGCATCAGGAATTTACACTGAGGCAGGGTTGAAAGAGCTGGAGTTGTTTCCTTGCCAACTGGAGAGACTGGGAGGTGGTGTAATTTAACATAAAATTGATTAAATATCATCCAGGCGACAATCCCGCAGTAGTAAAAGGTTTAAGAATTAAGAGGTGAATAGGTATTAGAAAGTTAGAAAGTTAATTTGTAACTTTTTACTTAAAAATTAACAAAAGTACTAGAAGACACAAGGAATAAGGAGCAGGATTAGGTTTCATACCTCCTCAGGCTTTTCTTTGCATTCAAGGGATGTAGGCACGACTGTCCATGCCAGCATTTAGTGTCTATCTCTAATTGTCCTCGAGATGGTGGAGGTGGTGAGATGCCTTCTTGAACTGCTGCAGTCCATGTGGTGTAGGTATACACACAATGCTGTTAGGGAGAGAATTTCAGCATTTGAACCAACAAGAGTGAAGAAGACAGACCATAGGTCATAGGAGCATAAGTAGGCCATTCAGCCCATCAAGTCTGCTCTGCCATTCAATGAGATTATGGCTGATCGGGTGTGATAATCCTCAAATCCATTTTCTCACCTTCTCCCCACAAGCCTTGATTCCCTGACTAATTAAAAATCTGTCTTTCTCAGCCTTGAACACACCCAACGACCCAGCCTCTCTGCAGTACAGAATTCCACAGATTCACTACCCTCTGAAAGAAGAAATTCCTCCTCAACCTAGTCTTAAATGGGCGCCCCCTTACTCTGAGATTATACCCACTGGTCCTAGGCTGTCCCACAAGAGGAAGCAATCTCTCAGCATCTACCCTGTCAAACCCCTTGAGAATCGTCTATGTCTCAATAATGTTGCCTCTCATTCTTCTGAACTCCAGTGAGTACACCTTTAGAACTCTGGGTTGTAATCCATCCGGTCCAGGTGCTGTTGCTTTTCGCGCCACTGTCCCAGCCTTTGCCCTTGGTCTCGTACTGATCTAATATTGTTGCAGTGAGTACAGATGCTCCAACACATCAACAACGAATCTAATTTAATATTGACCCAACAGGTTTAACCAGTCATCCTACGGACCTGAACAGTCAAAAGTTTGATGTCTGTCTATTAATGCGAGTGAACTGCTCTCAGTTGGGTCAGGAACTATAATACACTGCCCCATTTTAGTAGGAGAAATATCATGACATACATTCCTGATCATTATACTGTAAGTGCACAGGCGAGGGACAAGATCAGGCCTGGTCGAGAAGTATGCCAGCATTCAGAGTCAGACATTAATAATGGGCATTTGAGTGAGAAAAGGACAATATTAATTCTTAATTGTTTTGGAAGCAAGATTAGTGAGAGATAGAACCGTCTGTTCCCAAATACACAATTGCCATAAAACTATGTTGTTACTGCAGAGAAGGTGGAAGTGGTGGTGTCATACTGTCAGTGGACTAGTAATTCAGAGACCCAGATGAAATATCAATTCAATAAAAATCTGGAATTGAAAGTTTGATGATGGCCATGAAACTCTCAGCAATTGTCATAATCAGTTCCTTTACGGAAAGAAATCTGCCGACTTTACCTGGCCTGACCTACAGGTGACTCCAGACCCTCTTAACTGCCCTCTGAATGCCACTCAGTTGAAGAACAATTAGGGATGGACAGTAATAATACTGGCTCAGCCAGTGATACCCACATGCCAGCACTACAACACTGTCCTCCACCTTCTCTGCAGTAACAACATGGTTTTATGGTGATCGTATATTTGGGAACACACAGTTCAGTCTTCCTCTCACTAATCTTGCTCCCTACACAATGAATACTGTCCTTTTCTCAGTCAAATGTCCACATCCCATGAATGAATGAAAATAATTTACAGCAGAGAAAATCCACACATCTCTAACCCACCCTGTTTGCTTCATCTCACCCTGTCACCATGTAGCTATCTAGCTTGCTCTTAAATGCATTTATGATTTTGCCTCAATCATTCCATTGGGTAAAGAATTCTACATTCTAACCAGTCTCCGGATAAAGAATGTTCTCCTAAATTCGTTACTGAGCTCATAAATCACTATTTTAAATATATCCCCCGCCCAAGTTCTGGATTCTCCTACAAGTGGAAACAGTCACCCCGACAATGATGTCAAATCCCATCACAATTGTAAAGACCTCCACCAGGTCCATTCACTCTTATTGCCAACAGATAAGGCCTCCAGTTTGTTTGCTTTCTGACTGATGGGATAAAACTACTTTAAACAAACAGGGAAATGGGAGTAGGGGACACTGCAAGAAAATTGGGAGAGGATGTCTGTGGAAAATTCTGTCTAATTCCATGCGCTACAAATCTATCCACGGATGTGTGTCAACAAAAAAAATCTCAATTCTTTCTCTACTCCATCCACATCTAAACCCACACAGTCCAGCAGCAGGGAATTCCACACATTACTGAGCTGGAAAGTTCCTGATGCAAACATAAATCCCAGTACTGGTTCAGGAGAGAAGAGGGAAGGATTCAAATCTCATGGCCCCGACAGAAATCCCATTACGTCTTCCCATTATCCTGAACTCAGCACAAAAACGAACCGCCTTCCCTCCCTCCTTCTCTCTCTCTCTCCCCTCAGAAGCCGACAGGTGGGACACGGCAGCGGCTTTAACACTCACTGATTCCCGGTGAAAGATCCGAAAGTGAACCCTTTATTCCCATTCAACTCTTTGTGAGGCGAAATAGCCACTTACCTGTTCAACACTTTGAGCAGCCACTCCCCATCTCCCGGGGAGAGCGTCCTTACTCAGAACTTCCTGACGGGAACTTGCCCCGGCTCACTGGGTGAGTTTGGAGTTGGGCGGGACTGAGTGAGGTGAGGAAATCCGGGGACCTGGTCCTCTCTGCTTCTTCAAATCCTCTTTTCTGACGAAACTGTAAGCAGACATATCAAAAGAAAAACGGAGCAATCATGCAAGGACAATAGGAAACCAACTAATGCAAAAAAATTGAAACTGGTGAATTGAAATAATGTCATTTGCTTTATCCCCCAGTCCTGCAGTGCCCAGTGCTCTCAGTTCAATCTGAGGACACTGCCCCAGGGGTCACCTGGAAGGGAAACATCAATTGGAGTAAGAAGTCTTACAACACCAGGTTAAAGTCCAACAGGTTTGTTTCAAACACGAGCTTTCGGAGCACGGCTCCTTCTTCAGGTGAATGGAAAGGCTTGTTCCAGAAATGTTAATATCAAACACGAGCTTTCGGAGCACGGCTCCTTCTTCAGGTGAATGGAAAGGCTTGTTCCAGAAATGTTAATATAGACACAGTCAGAGATGCCCCGGAATGCGAGCACCTGCAGGCAATCAAATCATCAAAGATGCAGAGAGAGAGGTAACTCCAGGTTAAAGAGGTGTGAATTGTCCAAAGCCAGTTCAGTCGGTAGGCCTCTGCAAGTCCAGGCTTGTTGGTGGGGGCCGAATGTAATGCGACATGAATCCCAGATCCCGGTTGAGTCCGCATTCATGCGTGCGGAACTTAGCTATAAGTTTTTGCTCAGCAATTTTGCGTTGTCGCGTCTCCTGAAGGCCTCCTTGTAGAATGCTGACCCGGAGATCAGAGGCTGAATGTCCTTGACTGCTGAAGTGTTCCCCAACTGGAAGGGAACAGTCCTGCCTGTTGATAGTCGCACGATGCCCGTTTATTCGTTGTCGCAGTGTCTGCATGGTCTCGCCAATGTACCACGCTTCGGGACATCCGGGCATCGTGCGACTATCAACAGGCAGGAATGTTCCCTTCCAGTTGGGGAACACTTCAGCAGTCAAGGACATTCAGCCTCTGATCTCCGGGTCAGCATTCTACAAGGAGGCCTTCAGGAGACGCGACAACGCAAAATTGCTGAGCAAAAACTTATAGCTAAGTTCCGCACGCATGAATGCGGACTCAACCGGGATCTGGGATTCATGTCGCATTACATTTGGCCCCCACCAACAAGCCTGGACTTGCAGAGGCCTACCGACTGAACTGGCTTTGGACAATTCACACCTCTTTAACCTGGAGTTACCTCTCTCTCTGCATCTTTGATGATTTGATTGCCTGCAGGTGCTCGCATTCCGGGGCATCTCTGACTGTGTCTATATAAACATTTCTGGAACAAGCCTTTCCATTCACCTGAAGAAGGAGCCGTGCTCCGAAAGCTCGTGTTTGAAACAAACCTGTTGGACTTTAACCTGGTGTTGTAAGACTTCTTACTGTGCTCACCCCAGTCCAACGCCGGCATCTCCACATCATCAATTGGAGTGACCACATTCCCAGGCCAAAACCAGGAACTGTAGAGAAACACCAGGCTCTAAGTTCCCTTCTTCACAGAACACGCCCATTTATGTCATTTAACTACATAACGTGACTCTCTTTCCAGGACATTTCATAAAACATAGCTATAAAAAATATTCACCTGAGGAAGGAGCAGTGCTCCAAAAGCTAGCGTTTGAAACAAACATGTTGGACTTTAACCTGGTGTTGTAAGACTTCTTACTGTGCTCACCCCAGTCCAACGCCAGCTTCTCCACATTATAAAAAATACAATTACCAGGGCAACTGGCCATTTGGTGTTCCCTGGGTGGAAAGATGATGTAAACAGTTCCAGTTTGAATAGTTGAGGAGAACATGGACAACCTGACAAAGCGGGCAAGGCAAGTACAACAGTTTTTCCCCCAATCATTTCCAGTGTACATAAATTAGTTTCAGGAAAATAAATATAAATGGTGCAATATTATAACTGACTTGGTGGCATCTGTATTTAGAGCATAAATCTTTCCTCAATCAATGTCTGTCTTTAGAATGTAAATACTTCCTCCGTCAACATCTGTATTTGGAATATGAAACCCTCACCATCAACATCTGTATTTTGAATTAAAATACTTCCTCATCATCAATATCTGTATTTGGAATGTAAATACTTCCTCATCATCAACATCTGTACTTGGAATACAAACTCTTCCTCTCACCAACATCTGGATTTGGGAATGTAAATCTTTCCTCACTGTCAACATCTGTATTTGGAACATAAAACTCTGCATCACCATCAACCTCCAGATTTGGAATGTAAACCATTCCTCACCATCAACATCTGTATTTGGGATGTAAACTCTTCATCAGGAGTGAAAGGGAAATGAGGACAGGATGGATTAGGAAGAGGGGAAAGAGTCAAAACTGAACACTGTGGTTGCTGAAAATAAAACCAAAACAAAACCCAGCACTGCTGAGTCAGCATTTTTACAATGAGAAACCATGTAAAATGGGCAGAGCATTTCCACTTTTGAAGCTAATTGTTGTCTCAGACAGATTCTGCACTGTGTCTCCCACTGGTCAAATGGAGAGAAATTGTGGCAGGTTTTGCTTTTGTGAGCTAATTGGTTACGCAGAGGCAAGTATCTCTCTCAATCATCTGGCGGGTCAGCAACTGATTTGTCTACCTCACTGTTATCTAAGAGTGTCAATGGCCCTGTTGCAATATTTATTCATTTATTTATTAATTTTGAAAAAAATTCCAATTGAGGGGCAATTTAGCATGGCCAATCTACCTACCCTGCACATCTTTGGATTGTGGGGGTGAGACCCACGCAGACACGCGGAGAATGTGCAAACTTCACATGGACAGTGACCCAGGGCCAGGATCGAACCTGGGACCTCGGCGCCGTGAGGCAGCAGTGCTAAGCAATGTGACACCGTGCCGCCCTCAGGTGCCATATTTAAATGCCACCCGAGCGTCCAGACTTCACTCTCTCCAGCTTCAGGAGACCTTTAGATGTGGCTGTCCACAAAAAAGCGAAGGTTGCATCTCACTTCTACCACAATGTGCTCCAGGTTTTGCGCACAGCTGTTCAGAAGCAGAGGGCTGGCTAGAAGAAATACACCTCACCTCTCCAGCCTGGGAGGCCAAAGCAGAGCAGGTCATTGTAGCTGGTATCAGCACCCGCAATGCCTTCCAGTGCGGCAAGAATTTTGATGAATGATATAATCTACTCCGCCAGGGTGAGTTAACCTTTAAATCCTCACAAAATCCTTTCATGGGATGTGGGCATCGCAGAGAAGGCCATCTTTTGTTGCCCATCCCTAATTGCCTTCGAATTGAGTGGCATTTTTTTAAGAGTCAACTACATTGCCGTGGATGTGGAGTTACATATAGGCCAGACCAGGTGAGGACAACAGATTTCCTCTAAAGGCAATTAGCATTAGCAAAATTAGCGGCAATGTTTTTACAACAATGGTTCCATGGTCATCATTAGACATTTATTGAATTCATATTCACCATCTGCCATGGTGGGATTCGAATCCTGGTCCCCAGAGGAATACCCTGGGTCTCTGATTACTAGTCCAGTGACAATTCCATCACTGCGCCCTTATAGGGGCTGGTTTAGCACAGTGGGCTAAAAACTGGTTTGTGATGCAGAACAAGACAGCAGCGCGGGTTCAATTCCCATACCAGTCTCCCCGAACTGGAATGTGGCGACTAGGGACTTTTCACAGTAACTTTATTGAAGCCTACTTGTGACAATAAGCGATTATTATTATTATTACTCATTATGGTATCATGTATTCAAAGGGTTATACTCTGCAGGGATCTCACACAACATTAGTAGGGGACATATATCACCACCGATAGTCTCACGGATATTTTTACATCACCACCATCTTATCTATCATGTTGCGCACACCATCTTGAGCCCCACCTGGGGAGGGCTCTCCACTCACATGGGGGACTGCACGTTTCCCAACCTCTGCCCCATTCTTTCTTATTACGTCTTGTTTGTTCTTCTAATTGCAGACCAAGCTGGCCCACAACTTAAGGGAAACATCCCAGACGAGAGGAGGGACTGCCAACATCACATCCCTCCCCAAATTCGAGGCAGATGCTGGTGAGCTGGCTAGAGAGGACAGGAATCACTCCTTTTAGGAAAGGGGCGATTGGCTAAGTCCAGCAGTTTAGTACGGATAACACCTCCATGAGCTGACTGTCACAGTGAGTGGCATGCAATCTTGTGTTACACCTGCTCATGAGATAAAACCAGGAGATCTAGGCTCACATGGAGGGCCCACGTAATCCCCAGCCACCAGACACATCAGAGGAGAAACCTTAGGAAGCCACTGAGGAAAAAACATCACTGTTCTCACCAGAACCCTCCACCAGCGCAGAGTCATTCGCCTCGGTGGGTCACAGTTATGGATTAGGCTCAGTGTCGCTGGAGAACACCTCACTGACACGTCTCCACAGCAGTTAGAAGCAGGGCCAGCACAGATCTGCTGGACTCTCAGGGCTCCTGGAGATCGGGCACCCGCTCAGTCCAAGTCAGATGATTGCTGATTCAATGCTGGAGGTCCAATAACAGGAGGCACAACATCAGGCAGAGATTTGGCAAACACACAGCAGACTGGTGAGAATGATGGAGGCGCCCATTCATGTTCTCTATGATGTCGTGCTTCAGATATACCAGCACCTTGAGGTCATCATAGAGACCTTAGTCCAGCAGGTCTTGCTAGATCTGCGCTCGATCCTGGTCTCCATGATCACAGACATTTCTGGAATCCATCCGTGGCTAGGTGATGGAGGGCACTTTAACCTTCCCTTAGGTGCCCCTTCTCCTCAAGGATCCACGCCGGGGCCCTCAGGCAGCAATAGGGAGGATGAGCATCAGTCAGACACCAGGGATCCTCCCTCTCAGGATGTCCAAGGATGTCCAGCTATTCAGAACAGCCTCTGCCTGTGACTATATCCACCAGCTGCTTAGGCCAAAGAGGGTGCACTTGCCCCTGAGCAGGTGACCCTTTAGTCATGCTGTTGGGCCACCAGAGGACATCTGCCAAGGTCATCACAGACATCAGGATGTAGCAGTCAGCAAGCTGCCTCTAACTCTGCTCTGGATGTCAGGGATACGCCCAGGTGTCGTGGTAGGGTGAGGAAAATGAAGAAATATTGACCTCATGTTTGCGTCACGAGTGTGCAACCACTAAAAATATTGCGTATCAGTTTATGTTGGTATGGACAGCTTGGTCAACCGAAGGCATGGTGATTGTGTATACGTGAATCTCTTATTTGGAGGTTTAGCCATCCTCCCACTCAGCGATTGTCTCTCTTTCCGAAACTCACATTTATGTGGTGTCAACCACACTGAAGATGCACAGTCGTGTGACATCATGGAGGTGTGTTACAATCTTTACTGGAAGTGTGTGCTTTATGCGCTTGTAACCCTTTATACCCTAATGTGAGGACAGCAGAAGCACATCTTCACACGCCAATTCTCTGCTCAATTCGGGACCATGTGGATCCGAGAGCTGCATTGTACCTCTCCTCTGAAGCACTCTGAGGCTGACATGTCCTCAAGCAACGATCCCTGTCGGCACTCTGGCCGTTTGAAAATCTCAGGCACCTGGAAGTGACTCAGAATGCATGAGTCATGATAACTCCCAGAATACCTGGCACACACAGCATTATATGCTTCCATTGATCAGACACACTGGTTGAAGATTGATGCAGTAGAAACCTTTATAGTTGATTAACTCCCACGACATGCTGCCTTGGAGCCCTCAAAGCCGCTGCATTTTCGAGAAGCCAGAGATAGCTTCAAACCAATTGAATCCTACAGCCTGGCTATATTCATCAAGTGAAAATCTCACAGAGTGATTTACTTTCTTGTAGATTACATCGGCGATCTCCTTGATGCATCTATGTGTGGTGGGCTGTGAAATGTCGCACTAATTCACTTGAGAGTCCCTGAAATGATCCACAGAGGAAATTGAGGGGGGTGCGGTGACCTTCAATGCCACTGGCAGGAGATAGGGTCCAGAGGAGGTACACAAGAATGATCCCTGGGATGAAGAGCTTGTTGTATGAGGAACGGTTGAGGACACGTTGGAGTTTAGAAGGATGAGGGGTGATCTTATTGAAACTTACAGGATACTGCGAGGCCTGTAAAGAGAGGATGTGGAGAGGATGTTTCCACTATAGGAAAAACTATAACTAGAGGACACAATCTCAGACTAAAGGGACACTCCTTTAAAACAGAGATGAAGAGGAATTTCTTCAGCCAGAGGGTGGTGAATCTGTGGAATTTACTCCCTGGGTTTGGCAGGGAATAAATAAGGAAGGAGAGACACAAGATATTTAATTTACTTTTTATTTTAATCCTCTGACATGTCTCTTTGTATTGTTTTTATTTACAGTTTGGGATATTGAATGTATAATTTAGAAATTAAATAACAGATTTAGTGACAACCTGTTGTCAATGATGGTTTATAACCCCCAACCCCTGACCTCTGCCTCTGACCCTAATCATGAGGTCAAGTCATTGTGACATCAGGGATGATGTGACCAGCCTGAGGGTCCGCCGCTTTTCCTGACTCGGTTCAGAACCGGAGCAGATTCGAATCCACTTCTTTTCATCGCAAGTTTCAAAGAAAGGATACATTTTCCCGGCAAATTTGTTCCCAGTGAAGGTGTGTAGATGGGACTTGGTGTCCGCGTTATAAAATGAAACTATCCCAGACTCATAACTGAGATAAACTCCCACCTTCCTGGGGATCTGACCGACAGGGAGAGGGCATACAAGTGAGTTGTTTATATTAAACTGATCCTTATAGCGTCCAATAGTCCAGAATCCAGTCTCCGGGCTCACTTGGCCAACTCTCTCCCTGTCCACGGACTCTGCAGCTACTCCCAGACTCCAGTACCGATTCACTGCCACCTCCCAGTAATGTCTCCCTGATGTGAATCCCTCTGATCCGAATACACATGGCCTGTCAGTAAATCTCTTCCCAGTGTCTGGGGGACTCCACTGGGTTCGTGTCCGGGTTCGGGTCAATCTCAAACTCTTCAGATCCTCAGACACCTCGAGCCAGGGATGTGCTGTTTCCACATCCAGGGTCACAGAGACTGGGAGAAAAAGCAGAAAATTAGATTCACTGGGGATGGGGGAGAGATTGACTGGGGATCGGGGGGGGGAGACTCACTGGGGATCGGCGGGGAGAGAGACTCACTGGGGGTCGGGGGAGAGACTCACTGGGGATCGGGGGAGAGACTCACTGGGGATCGGGGGGGAGAGACTCACTGGGGATCGGGGGAGAGACTCACTGGGGATCGGGGGGGAGAGACTCACTGGGGATCGGGGGAGAGACTCACTGGGGATCGGGGGGAGAGACTCACTGGGGATCGGGGAGACTCAGTGGGGATCGGGGGAGAGACTCACTGGGGATCGGGGGGAGAGACTCACTGGAGATCGGGGGAGACTCACTGGGGATCGGGGGAGAGACTCACTGGGGATCGGGGGGAGAGACTCACTGGGGATCGAGGGAGACTCACTGGGGATCGGGGAGAGACTCACTGGGGATCGGGGAGAGATTCACTGGCGATCGGGGGAGAGACTCACTGGCGAATGGAGGAGAGACTCACTGGGGTTCAGGGGAGAGACTCACTGGGGATCGGGGGGAGAGACTCACTGGGGATCGGGGGGAGAGACTCATTGGGGATCGGGGGGGAGACTCACTGGCGAATGGGGGAGAGACTCACTGGGGATCGGGGGGGAGACTCACTGGCGAACGGGGGAGAGACTCACTGGGGATCGGGGGGGAGACTCACTGGGGTTCAGGGAGAGATTCACTGGGGATCGGGGGGAGAGACTCACTGGGGATTGGGGGGAGAGACTCACTGGGGATCGGGGAGAAACTCACTGGGCATCAAGGTGGGAGACTCACTGGGGATCGGGGAGAGACTCACTGGGGATCGGGGTGGGAGACTCACTGGTGAACGGGGGGAGACTTACTGGGGTTCAGGGGGAGAGACTCACTGGGGATCGGGGGAGAGACTCACTGGGGATCGGGGGGAGACTCACTGGGGATTGGGGGGAGAGACTCACTGGCGAACGGGGGAGAGACTCACTGGGGATCGGGTAGAGACTCACTGGGGATCGGGGAGAGACTCACTGGGGATCGGGGTGAGAGACTCACTGGGGATCGGGGGGAGAGACTCACTGGGGACCGGGGGGAGAGACTCACTGGGGTTTAGGGGGAGCGACTCACTGGGGCTCGGGGGGAGAGACTCACTGGGGATTGGGGGAGAGACTCACGGGATCAGGGGGAGAGACTCACTGGGGATCGGGGGGAGAGACTCACTGGGGCTCGGGGGGGAGACTCACTGGGGCTCGGGGGGGAGACTCTGGGGATCGGGGGGGAGACTCACTCGGGGTGTCTTGCTGGTGATGGCGGAAGGTTTTCATCCTAATTTCACCATTTCTGATTTGAGTTCCTGTTCTCCTACATGTAACTGAGCCATCCAGAGTGGAGAAACTAAAAATCTGACAACAGCAGAAAACACTGGGACTTCCAGTGTTGCCACTGTGCGGCACGGTGGCACAGAGATTAGCACTGTTGCCTCAGAACACCAGGGAACCAGGTTCAATTCTGGCCTCAGGTGACTGCCTGTGTGGAGTTTGCACGTTCTCTCTGTGTCTGCGTGGGTTTCCTCCGGGTGCTCCGGTTTCCTCCCACAGTCCAAAGATGTGCAGGTTAGGTGGATTGGCCAGGCTAAATTGCCCTTAGTGTCCAGAAATGTAGTTGTGGTCACGGAGATAGGGTGGTGGCCTCACTCTAGGTAGGGTGCTCTTTCAGAGGGTCAGTGCAGATTTGATAGGTCTAATGGCCTCTTTCTATACTGTGGGAATTCTATGATTCTACAGGGGGAGGGCACAGCTTCTGAAAATATCAAACATTACCCTCCTCAGCACTGGGCAACTCTGTGGGGATAGAGATAAGAAAATGAAAAAAACTGGAAATGGGGGCTTAGTTTAAAACTAAATATTGCCCCATCATCGGCCTTGGTCATGGACATGAGTCTGGACCACAAGGTGGAGATGTATATAGAGGATGAGGATTGTAGAGGAGGAAAGGTTCAGCTGGGAATGGCGGAGTTTCCACTTGCTGAAGTTTGTAAAGTATCGATAGGTTCTGGAGACAGTGCTTCATCTGAGAGTTCCTGTATTGGTAATGTTTAGGGAGCTGAGAGTTTCAGCTGATACGTTGATGGCGATGGTATTTGGAAGATGGCCTTGGTGAATGAATTATTATTTTCATTCACTGCTGCTTTTAACTGTGTTGGTTTGTGTCCACTTAGCAGATGAAGATATTCTAATTGAAATCTGTGCATGACTATGAGATTAAACGCAGGAAACAGGAACGGAAAGAACTCTTACCAGGTTTAATAGCATCCAGCAACTCTTTCCACACTGAGTACTGCAAAGGACCGTTGAACTTTTCGATGCAGATCTCACCATTTGCTAGTGACAGTTCATTTACATCGTTACTAATCCTAAAATGGATAATGTGAGAGCATATGAAATAGGAGCATTGGGAGGCTGCATGGCAACTCGTATTACCTCATATTACCTCGTATTAAGTTGATCTTTTCTCTACACCCTAGTTATGACTGCAACATTACATTCTGTAGTCTCTCCTTCCTTCCCTATATACGGTATGCATTGTCTGTATAGCATGCAAGAAACAATACTTTTCACTGTATACTAATATATGTGACAATAATAAATCAAATTAAATCAAATCAACTTGTCTGCTCCACCATTCAATAAGATTCTCGCTGACCTTTGATCTCTGTTTCACTGATGTCCGTGATTCCCATCACACTTGTCTCCTCCAGAGTCTGCATTTCTGCCGGCCTGAACTGTGCATAAACCTAACAATTGAGCAGGCTCAACTTTCTTGGCTCCAGCATTTCAAATGTTCCCAATACGCTGGGTGAAAAAATTCCTCGTCATCTCAGTCTTAAATAAGAAACGCTTTATCCTGAGACTAACCAAGCCCGTTCTAAATTTCAGAGCCAGTGGACTCAACTTTTGAGGGTCTACACTCTCAAGGCCCCTTTGGAATAACAAAAGTTTAAAAGGGACCATCTCTCAATCTTCTGAAGTCTGGATAAGCCCAACCTACGAACTCTCTCACCTTGGAATACACTGTCATTACATAGATAGAATTTACAGTGCAGAAAGACGTCATTTGGCCCATCGAGTCTGCACCGGCCCTTGGAAAGAGCACCCTATCCAAGCCCACACCCGCACCCTCCCCGTAATCCAGTCACCCCCCACAACCTTTTATTTTTGGACACTAAGGGCAATTTAGCATTGCCAATCCACCTAACCCACACATCTTTGAGGAAACCCATGCAGACACAGGGAGAACGTGCAGACTCTGCAGACAGTGACCCAAGCTGGGAATCGAACTTGGGACCCTGGAGCTGTGAAGCAACTGTGCTAACCACTGTGCTACCGTGCTGCCCCAGGAGCCATTCCAGGAATCAACCTACTGAACTTGCCTCCAAGGCAAGTTTATCCTTCCTGATGAAAAAACCTCAAGCTGTGCTCAGTATTCAGGAGTGGTCTCACCTGAACTCCATAAAATTGAAGTAAAACCCCCTTGCTCTTGCCCTCCAGTCCCTTGTGATAAAGGCCAATATTCAATTTGTCTTCCTAATCGCTTGCTGTAGCTGAATGCTAACTTTCTGTGTTTTCTGTACTCAAGCCCCTGTAAACATCAGCATTTAAACATTCCCCACCATATATTAAAATATTCTGCTTTCTATTTTTCTATCAAAGTTAATAATATTTCATTTCTGCACATTATACTCCACCTTATAGCCTACTCACCTAACCAGTTTATTTCCCTTTGCAGCCTTTTTGTATCCTCATCATAGTCTGTCAAAGCTAACTTTGCATGGCTAGCAGACCTAGATATTGCGGGATATCTGGATTATTCTCAGTCCTTTCACCTAAGTTATTGATATAGATGGGGCCTATCTGCACATCTCAACATCATTCGCATTCAACTGTGTTTGTTTTAACTCATTTGGTATCAATTGTGCTCAGAAACATTAATTTAGCTCTCAATTAACATCAGTTATGCTTACGCATTTAGCCATCCTTTGACATCAATTGTTCAAAAGCAATCATTTATCTCTCATTTGACATTGCAGTAACATAACTGACAGCAATGTCACCATTTGCCCCAAACTGCCACACTCAAATATTTGCAATTAGCAACATTACTTAAACATTTAGACACCTCATGGAGAATGGAAATACAGAGGAAGACTGGAGGAAGGGGATAACGAGTTTGGAGACTGTAGGGAGGGGTGTATAGAGTCTGGAGAATGGAAGGAGAAAGGGGGAAGAGTTTGTAGACTGGAGGGGACAGAGTTTAGAACCTGAGATTGAGATGAGAGAGAGTGTCCAGGGTCTGCAATTGTCGGGCTGGAAGTGGGGAGGGGGGGGGGGGGGGGGGGGGGGCGGAGGGGTGGGTAAGGCAGGGTGCATGTGGAAAGAACAAATGGCTTCAGAACTGATGGGTGGTGCTCTCAAGCATGTACTGTATAGTGGAAAGAGTTTTGGGACTAAATTGAAAAGCTGAATAAATTCAGATATTATTTAAATCATTAATTTCTTTCTATTTTTAATGTAGATTATTGAGTGTATTGGATAGCTTTGCATGCAGTGGATAAGGTTGAGCTCGTTGGATAGCTTTTAGCATGCCATATAGCTTTGAATATATTGCATTGCTTTGAGTATGCTGGAATGCTTTGCGCATGCTCGATAGCTTTGAGGACGTGGGTTAGCTTTGAGCACATTAGATAGCTTTGAGTACATTGGATTATTTTGAGAGTATTAGATAGCTTTGAGCATACTGGCTATCTTTGAGTGCACTGCATACATTTGAGCTTATTGGAAGCTTTGAGTCCACTGTATGGTTTTGAGCACATTGGATAGCTTTGAGTGTATTAGATTATTCTGCATGCTTTGGATTACTCCGCATGTATTAGATAACTTTGAGTGCATTGTATAGCACATTAGATAGCTTTGAGTGCATTGAATTATTCTGAGCATATTAGATAGCTTTGAGCATAATGGATATCTTTGAGCGCTCTGGATACCTTTGAGCATATTGGACAGCTTTGAATGCATTGCATAACTTTGAGCACATTGGATAGCTTTGAATACATTGGGTTACTCTGAACATATTTGATAGCTTTGAGTGCACTGGATACCTTTCAGCATATTGGATAGCTTTGAGTGAATTGTATAGCTTTGAGTTCACTAGACAGCTTTGAGCATGCTGGTTGCTTTGAGTGCACCAGATAGCTTTGAGTTGCAGGATAGCAACATTATGAGTGCTTACCTTGTCAAAATAGCTTTTGAAATTGAAATATATTTCATTCTATGGTTTACCTTCATCTAACCTGTTAGTTGCTTCCTCCTGAAACTCCAATAACCTAACAAACATTTTTATAACAGCATGATGACTCCACCTAATCATATGATGATTTTCTCAGTGTCTTGGAAACATCTCCTTAATAGAAATTCTAGCATGTCACTGATGATGTCAGGCTAACTGCCCTGTAGATGCCTGGCTTCGCTCTCACTCCCTCTCTGAATAATGATGTTGCATTTGCTGCTGCTCAAAGTGACTTTAAATCAACCAAAAACAATTCTCTGTGTTATTTTACCCAACTTGTTAGATTTTCAGTAAAGTTCCCATCTTACCTCCTCTTCTGAGATGCTTCCACCTGAAATAAACAAAACACAAATCTGAGTTGACAGAGATGGCTGTCTATATCCAGAAAGCAGAAATGACACTCACATTGTCACAAGCTGCTAAGAATTGTCAATTCCTATTACTGCAGACAAGGAATGATAGAATCATAGAATCCCTGCAGTGCATAAGGAGGCCATTCAGCCCAGCGAGTCTGATCAGGCCCGCTGAAAGAGCATCCCACCAAGGCTACCCCTCCACCCCTATGCCAACAACCCTGTAACCCCACCTGACCTTTGGATGATGATGGGCAATTTAGCATGGGTAATCCTCTTAACCCGCAAATTATCCCAGAGTGTCCAAAATGTTAGGTGGGGTTACCGGGATAGGGTGAAATGCTCTTTCAGAGGGTCGGTGCAGACTCGATAGGCCGAATTACCTCCTTCTGCTCTATAGGAAGTCTATGACAATGAAATATCTAGGCCCAGTCAGCAAGGCCCATGATATGTGAAAGAGTAAAATAAAAGGCATTCCCAATAATACTTCACAAAATGTGCTTCGGTAATTGTTGCAATTGCTACGATTTCCTTTGCTTTTGTACAAAATGACTATTTTTATATCCTGGATATGTCCATGCACAAACCTTTATTTGCAGCACGTTCATGGAAGTGCTGGGCAAATAGTGTGGAGACCCTGAGTTCCCAAAGCATCAGGATCTATGTTTCGACATTGTTAGTAATGTCCAAAGGAAAAGATGACACAGTTTGGCGTCAGCTCTACTGAAGGAGTTGCTAGAAAGCTGCCTGATAGTTGACAGGCTACAGCGCACGGGTCTCCACGCTGAATTTCCTGTCAGAATTTTCTGACAGGGTTTACTTCTGTCTGAGACACCCATAAGGCAGCGAGGGTGTGGTCCGTGGGCCCTAGTGCATAACCCCACTCCTGGGACCTGTATGCCACGGATCTGGGAGTCAGACCTCCTCTGAGCCATCTATAGTTTAGCCTGGGCCTAGGAGGAGCCGGCACTACTTGGGGCTTGCTAATGAAGAGGCTATATGCTGGCAGGTGAGACTTATACACTCACCTGGTAATAGTTATAGTGCTAGCCAGCAGTGAGAGCTGAAAGCAAGAACTACTCACCACTCAGTGACTAGATTAACACATTTGGCGCATCTCATCAGCGGTAGACACTTAATAACAATTAATTGCGAGATGAGTGTTAACATTGCGATGAATCATTTCCTGGGAGTTTGTAGCTATTTCCAGGATTCTCTCGATACTGTGGGAGAATGAATAGTTTGGAACCAATCGGAGACCCACCCAGAATTGTCAAAACAATCGAAACGTTTAAATCAGTTTCACATCATTGTGAAATGGCTGTGTTTCCTTCGAGCTTCTCCCCTGTCATGTTGTGACTGCACATTTTCACTGAAATATACTCGCTCACCTTGAGAAATGTCACTCCGTCTGTTTGCTTCAGCTGCTTCTGCAATTCTGAAAGTCTCTCCTCAGTAGATTTTAAATTCTCCTGAAGTTCTCGAAGATTTTTCTGCATTATATTTAGAATTCTTTCCTCGTCCTCCCTGAGGTCTCGGATTAGACGCTGCTCTTTCTCGGTGAGAATCTGGTGCATTTCGGCGAACTCGGATGTGATGTGGCTCTGCAGACTGCTCGCCTGCTCCTGCAAATAGAAAAGTTAAAACATTCCGCATTGAAAGCAAAACAAAACAAATCAAATTTCGCAAATCTACAGGGAGGCTTCTACCCTAATTTGGGAAATCCTTCTTTTCTGTTTCTGCTCCATTTGTAGAACCGTCGATTTCTTCTCGGTGAGAAAATCTAAGGAAGATTTCACCCCATCCTGGAATTGAAAGAAGGAAAAACAGAGAATAAAAGCGTTAGACCCTGAAAATATGATCAAATAATCTGGTGAAAAAATCTGTTCCCTTTTACCTTGTAGATTTCAACAGCTTCTTTAATCGGGATGAAGCGGTGTTCTCTGTGTTCCTGCGAAACTACACAATTCACACAGATCAATTTCTTGTCAGTTTCACAAAACAGTTTCAGTTCTTCCTGATGATCCTTGCAGTGGAGCTTACTTTCCTTCTCTTTCTGATTCAGCTTCAATTTTCGAGCTTTCTCGGCCAGACTCGCTAAGACCCGGCTGGCTCTGAGGCTTCCTTCTGTCAATTTCATTCTGCATTCCGGGCAGGAGTTTCTCTCCTTTTCCCAACACTGGGTGATACAGGAGCGGCAGAAGTTGTGTCCACACTCCAGTGAAACCGGATCAGTGAAGAAATCGAGACAAATGGGACAAATAGCCTCCTCGGCCAAACTCTGGATTTGCTGCCTGGTAGCCATTTCTATATTCCACACTTCCTGATTCAAAGCACTTTCAGTTTCAAATAACTTTGCTGCCGAATTTATCAATTTCACGGCGAGAAATTGCAAAACTCAGTTGTACAGAAGGATCTGGTAATCAACCACAAACTGCCAGTTTGCAGATACAGCACATGATTAGGAAATGTAAATGAAATGTTGCTGTTTGCTGCAAGAGGAATACGATATAAAAGTAGGGACGTTTTGTATTGGGCCTTGATGAGACCACACCTGGATACCGTGTACAGTTTAGTCTCCTTATTTAAAAAAAAATCCTGTTCAGAGAAGATTCTCAACTCTTTTTCTGGATAAGGAATATATGAGGAAAGGTTGAGCTCTTTTGGTGCTATGAAGAATGTGAAATTTTAAAAATTGAATATGGTGGATGTGTGCAACCTTAATTACCTTTGAATTGGCCACATGAAATGAATGAAAATCGCTTATTGTCACAAATAGGCTTCAATGAAGTTACTGTGAAAAGCCCCTAGTCGCCACATTCCAGCGCCTGTTCGTGGAGGCTGGTACGGGAATTGAACCGTGCTTCTGGCCTGCCTTGGCCTGCTTTAAAAGCCAGCGATAAACCATTTTGAGGGCAGTTAACATGATTGACGATCTGGAGTCACATGTAGACCAGGATGGCGGAGCAGTGAACCAGGTGGGTATTTACAACAATGGTTCCATAGTCATGGAACTTTTATTTCCGAATTCAAATTTCGCCATCTGCCAGGTGGGATTCGAACCCGGTTCCCATCATGGGTCTCTGGATTACTAACCCACTGACAATACCACTAATGTCGCCATAGTCCCTATTTGCTACTTGTCCACTCATTCATCCTTTCTGTCTACGTCCTCATGACGTCTGTCTGTCACTATCCTCCTCACAGTTTGCAATAATTTCCCCTGCACACCCAACTCCAGGTCAGTGGCAAGACTGCCCCCACCCCCCCGCCCCGAAAGTGTGCCGTGAAAAATGATTCAAAATGATTCGGAATTCATGGAATTAAACTAAAACTAACCTCTGGGGAAGAGCCGCACAGGCATGCTTAAGAGTTTTGATTTTGGTTAGACCCGTGCAAAAACCCTGGGAGAAGCGAGAGGGACAGGGAGCGGTGGAAAAAAAACAGGAGAGAGGACAGGGGGAAGTTAAAAACGAAGTGCCCAAGAAGGAAAGAGCACAGAGAAATTAGGAGGTGTGCCTCAATTTTTTTTTTATGGTACAGAGGTATACCATGACATATAAACGGTCAGGAACCACTAAGTCATTAATAAAGATGCAGAAAAACCCTAATATCATTGCCAGCGAATATCACTACATCGCTTCCTCCTGGCTATAAAAGAACCATCAAAACAACACTCTGCTCCCTGTAAGTCAGCCAACTTTGTATCCACCCAACTTTCCTTGTATTTCCCCCATGGCTTCAACTTTGCTGGCAAAGGTTTGATGTTGCTTTGTCAAGTGTATTTTGGAAGTCTTCACATACCACATTAACCACATTAACCCCTCATCAATCGTTTATGTTATAGCATCAAAAAATCAATTTGTTTAGTTAACCGTGATTTGCCTTTAATATCTAAGATACAAGATGCTCACTTGTCACTTTGCACAATCTGAATATTATGTGTCGACAGTGTGACATCCAGACAAAACACTAAGATACTGGTGAATACAGTGGATGGAAGTTCAGGGACATTGCTTTTTTTTTAATGTATTTTATTACAAACATGTATCAAAACAGGTTACAGCAAACAAACTCTTCCCAATACTTCCCAATAATCAACTAAACAGTCTGTACATATTTTCACCCTTTTTCACCCCACCCTCCCCTTCGATGAACAGCCCCTCAAACATGGCCACAAACATCCCCCACCTTTCCTCAAACCCCCCCTGAAGAGTCCTTTAACTCATAATTTATCTTCTCTAACCACAGGAAGTCGTACAGGTCACCCAACCAAGCCACTAGCCCCGGTGGCGATGCTGACTGCCACTCCAGCAAAATTCGCCGCCGTGCAATCAGAGAGGCGAAGGCCAAGACATCGGCCTTCCTCCTCTCCATGAGCTCCAGCTTCTCTGAAGCCCCAAATATCGCCACCAAAGGGTCCTGTTGCATCTCCTCCTCCACTCTCCTGGCTAAGACTGCGAACACTCCCGCCCAGAATCTTCCCAGTTTTCCGCAACCTCAAATCATGTGCGCGTGATTCGCTGGTCCCCGCCCACACCTCTCAAGGGACATTGCTTTTAGCCGCGTGATCCAGATTTTACTTCGGACAATATACGAGAGAAGATTTAAAGTTTTGCTGCATCATTCTGACAGATAACCATCCTGTTTTGCAGCATCAATATCAGTGATAAGAGAATTATTCGGATATTATGTTACCTCCTTCCTGATTGGTCACAATAAAATACCACATTCCAACAAAGAGCATCGTAAAAGAAAACTCTCCATTGAGATTTGAATGTAATTAACGACACTTCATTCAGGAACTTTCTGGCAACTCGAACTCCTCCTCTAGTTCCTCCAAACTCGGGAAATCCTCCTCAATAAAAGATCTCCAAGTCTCTTGGTCCCTGACCGCTACCACCTCCTAGAGCCTCAGTTCAGCCCCCCCCCCCCCCCCCCAGGGCGAACTGGTAGTTGTCACAGATCGGTGACCATACCGACCCCCCCTTGCAGTCCCATGTGTTGCCTCCACTGTTCCTACACCCTCAGGGCTGCCACTACCACTGGACTTGTGGAGTACCGAGCCGGCAAGAACGGCAGAGGTGCCGTTAACAAAGCCTTCAGATTCATGCTCTTTCAAGATGCCACCTCTACCCACTCTCACACCGGCCCCGACCCCACTACCCACTTCCTAACCATTGATAAGTTAGCCGCCCAGTAATAGTTGATAAGATTCAGAAGGGCCAGCCAACCCTCCCCGCGCCCCGCTCAAGTAGGACCTTCTTCACCTGCGGGGCTTTCCCGGCCCGAATAAAAACCGGGATCGCCGCATTCAGCTTCCTAAAAAAAATGCCTCAGGGGTGAAAATTGGGAGACACTGAAAAACGAACAGCAATCTCGGGAGGACTGTCATTTTCACAGTCTGTACCCTCCCCGCCAATGACAGCGGGAGCACGTCGTCCCACCTTCGGAAGTCCTCTTTCATCTGCTCTATCAACTTGCCCAAATTTAGTTTGTGAAGCTGACCCCAGTCCCTTGCCACTTGAATACCCAGGAACCAAAATCTCCCTCCCACCACCTTGAACACCATCTCCCTCAATCTCCTCTCCTGCCCCCTATCCTGGATCGCAAAAACCTCGCTCTTGCCCATATTCAATTTATAACCGGCCAAATTCCTCCAGTATCCCCATAATTCCTGCAATCCCACCCCCAACAGGTCTGTTATATATAGGAGCAAATCATCTGCATAGAGCGACACCCTGTATTCCACCCCCCCCCCCCCCCCCCCCCCCCCCCCCCCACTATCCCCCGCCAAATGTTCGATTCTCGCAGTGCCATTGCCACGGGCTCTATGGTCAGGGCGAAAGGTAGTGGGGAGAGTGGACACCCCAGTCACATCCTCAACACAGACTAAAATATTCCGATCACACCCAATTCGTCCTTACATTTGCCACCGGTGCCAAATATAGCAACCGGACCCAATCCACAAATCCCTGCCCAAACCCAAACGTTCCCAGGACCTCCCTCAGATATTTCCACTCCACCCGATCAAAGGCCCTTTCTGCATCCATGGCCTCCACCACCTCGACCTCGCGCCCCTCCACAAGCATCATTATTTTATTTTTTTAATAAATTTAGATTACCCAATTATTTTTTCCAATTAAGGGGCAATTTAGTGTGGCCAATCCACCTACTCTGCACATTTTTGGGTTGTGGGGGCGAAACCCACGCAGACACGGGGAGAATGTGCAAACTCCACACGGACAGTGACCCAGAGCCGGGATCGAACCTGGGACCTCAGCGCCGTGAGGCGGTTGTGCTAACCACTAGGCCACCGTGCTGCCCTCGCAGGCATCATTATTACGTTAAAGAGCCGCCTCATGTTGGACACCAGGTGTTGTCCCTTAACAAATCCCGTCTGGTCCTTCCCTATTACCCCCGGAACACAGGCCTCTATCCATGTGGCCAATGTCTTTGCCAGCAATTTTGCATCCACATTGAGCAGGGAAATCGGCAGATACGACTCACAGCTTTCCAGATCATTATCCCATTTCAAGATAAGGGAAATCGATGCCTGTTATAACGTTGGGTAGCACTCCTTTGATTCATTGAAATCCTTTACCAATAGTAGCCCCAACAGCCTGGAAAATGTCTCATAGAATCCACCGGGTATCCGTCCGGTACTGGGGCTTTGCCCGATTGCATCGCTCCCAACCAGTCTGTAACGTCCCCAAGCCCGTTTGGGGCACCCAGATCCTCCACCATCTCCTCATCTATCCTCGGGAATTCCCTCCTCCCCGACTGGGTGTTCCGATTTATACAATATACTGTAAACCTCCCGAAACACATCATTCAGTGCCGCCAAGTCCAGAACCACCTTCCACCCTGTATCCTTCACTTTCCCAATCTCTCTTGCCGCCTCCTGTTTCCTCAGCTGATGTGCCAGCATCCTACTGGCTTTTTCCCCATATTCATACACCGCCCCTCCCCTTACCCTCCTCAGCCTTACCTGTGGACAGGAGCCCAAATTCTAGGTGCAGTCTCTGACGCTCTTTCAAAAGCCTGTCATCGGAGTCTCCGCATATTTCCTGTCCCCCTGTAAAATTTTGCCTACCAGTCTGTCTAACTCTTCCCGGACAGCCTTCCCCTCATGGGCCTGATTTGAGATGAATTCTCCCCTGATAACAGCCTTCAGTGCCTCCCAGACCACCCCCACTGATACCTCTCCCACATCATTACTCTTAATGTATCCCCGAATGGCCTCGCTCACCCGCTCACATACCTCTTCCTCCGCTAATAGTCCCACATCCAGCCTCCATTGCGGGAGCTGGGCCTTTCCTTTACTAACCTGGAAGTCCACCCAGTGCAGGGCGTGATCTGACACCACTATTTCTGAATATTCAGCATTGACCACCTCTGCCAGCAGCATTTTGTCCAACACAAAGAAGTCTATCCGAGAATATACCTTATGGGAGTAGAACAAAAACTCCTTACCCCTCGGCCTCCCGAATCTACATGGAACGACCCCTCCCATATGCTCCATGAACCCTCGGAGCTCCTTAGCCATTATTGATACCTTCCAAGACCTGAAACTTTACCATGATGTGGAGATGCCGGCGTTGGACTGGGGTGAGCACAGTAAGAAGTCTTACAACACCAGGTTAAAGTCCAACAGGTTGTTTCAAACACGAGCTTTCGGAGCACGGCTCCTTCTTCAGGTGAAGAAGGAGCTCCGAAAGCTCGTGTTTGAAACAAACCTGTTGGACTTTAACCTGGTGTTGTAAGACTTCTTACTGAAACTTTACCGGCCTTGGATCAAGGACCGTATTGAAATCTCCCCCCATAATCAGGTAGCACCTGCCCCCCTCCCCTGCCGATCAACCATACCCTCTCCTGGGCCAGTCTTTGGCCCATGTCCCGCAGCTCTCCTGGCCCACTCTCAGACAACTACCGTCATCTACCATCGTCCTCCTCCTCCACTTTGAAAGTCCCCTCCCGTCAGCAGTACTTATCCAGGAACCGATGCAACCGTATCACCATCGCCCTTGTTGGCTCGCCCCCCTGAGACTTGCGCATCATCGCCCTGTGAGCCCGATCCAGCTCCAATGGCTGGTCAAACGTATCTTCCCAAGCAGCTTCGCCAGCATCTTCCCAATATATGCACACGCATCCGATCCTTCACTCCCCTCCGGCAGGCCCACAATCCGGATGTTCTGCCTACGGGATCGGTTCTCTAGGTCGTCTACTTTCTCCAGCAGTCGCTTCCGCTGGTCTCGGATCAGTCCCATCTCCGCTGCCATCGAGGAGGGCTGTTCCTCCTGCTCCCCCGCCTGCTCCTCCAGCCTCTGGATTGCCTGCCCCTGGGCCGCCAGTCTCGTTTCAACCACCACCTTGATCGAGTCCACCGCCCGGGCCAGGCCCTCCAAACTTTCCTCCCGCTGTAGGGTGAACGTCTCATTCAGGAAGCTCAGCAACTGGTCCATCGACCACTGAGCCAGCAGGCCGGATCCTGCCCATCAGCCATCTCCATGTGTGTTGCCCGCACCTCACCCGCCTCAGCCAAATGGTTTGCTTTTTTCCGGGGAATTCTGGTCCACAGCTCCATAAATTAGGGGACACTCTCTCCTGCTCGCACGTCTACACCTTTTTCCTCCAAAATTCCTGCTACAAACCGGGGAAAGGGCCAGGAAAAGACCACCATGAGCGGGAGCTGCCAAATATGCGACCACTCACTCCATGGCCGTCACCGGAAGTCCATTCAGGAACTTTCAACGGGTGGTACCACTGATAGGATTCAGTGAAAATGGTCAGTATTAATAAATCAGACTTTGGGACATTCTAGATGTGTTTCAGGAGATGCTCCTTTCTTTCGTGGTCTACAATATGTTTTAGCTCACTTGGCAAGACAGCTGGTTCGTGATGCAGAGCATGGCAGCAGCGCAGGGTTCAATTCCTATACCAGCTGAGGTTATTCATGCAGCCCCCCCCCCCCCCCCCCCCCCCCCCACCACCACCACCACCGCCTTCTCAACCTCGCCTCTCGTCTGAGGTGTGGTGATCCTCAGATTAAATCACCACCAGTCAGCTCTCCCCCTCAAAGAGGAAAGCAGCCTATGGTCATCTGGGACTATGGCGACTTTACCTTTACCTTACCTTACTGTGAGTTTAAATGTAAAAAGTGTTGTGTTTGGTCCTTTGTATTTCATGAAGGAACTCACCAAACACTTTGACTTGTCCAAAGAAGAATCTTTTATTGAGTCTCGTGTGGTAAGATAGCAATCTGATACAGAGCATGTTGTCATGGAGTCTGCTAACTAGTCCTCTGAAACTTGCACCTAGCACTGACCATTCACATGTATATCTTATTACCCTCTCAATCCTCTTCCCGAGTTTGCCGGATGTGTCTCCCTTTATCTCCGAGTCGCAGGTCACATGACCTTGGTCTAGAGACCGCATGGTGTGGCTGTACCGCCACCTGCTGATTGGAGGTTGCACACCATCCAACTATGACATAGCCCACAGGCATATCACCACAAAAAGTTGTTATTTTGGTCGTTTTAAACACAGTTCCTTCCATTCCATCAGCCAGGAGCACTTTTAAAATCCCAACGTCACAAACTATTTTCTCCCACATAGTTTTAACAGTCGATTTGTTCTTTTCACCCAGCCTGACAATGCAGATAGTTTGAGATGTTCACCTTCTGCTCTACGCTTATATAATTCACATTTCTTTCATCATCTGGCCCCTAGATTATGTTTGGTTATCACTGTGAATCATCGCAGATTTCCCAACCCCGAGAACCTGTTCCACAGGATTGAGCACACCAACATTGCTTAAATAAACATACAGTTTGCCTTTATATTAAAGAATTTAAAAATAGCAGGACAAAGGAGTTAGTTACTTTATCACTGTGAGAGACCCGCGGGGTGGGGGAGGAGTCAGCCAACACAAGATCAGTTTCAGACTTGCTTTTAAATCCATAAAATTAACTCCTTGAAAAAAAAATCAAGACAACTTCTCATGAGGTGTTTTTTAGCTTTATTGACATTAAAACACTCAATCATTTAAGAAATAAAAAGAGAAAATACTGGAAATATGGTGCATCAGTAAGGCACTGTGGGCCATCAACAACGCAGAACTGTTCGACCTCAATCTGTAACCTCATGGTCTAGCATCCCCTCAGGCATTACCATCAAGCCAGAGGTTAATCTTAATTCAATGAAGAGTACAGGAGGGCATGCCAGGAGCAGTATCTGGCACACACAAAAATTAAATATCAGCCTCGTGAAATTACAGCACAGGACTACCTGCATGTCAGACAGCAGAAGGGGTATGAGATAGGCACAGCTAAGTGATAACATAACCAACAACAGATCTTCTTTAAACTTTTCCAGCATCTTCTCTTTAACCTATTGTGCGAGGATTCCTCTGCCTTTCCTATATGTACAGGAGGCAAAGTACGTGTCCTGCCAATCTCTGTCGCCTCTCCATCGCAATGTCCCACAGGCACTTCTGAACGATTCTCTGTAGTTGATGATATTTCGCCACGTGATGCCCAGGATCGCACGTGGCTTCCAATTTAGGTGACACCTAGGGAGGAAATTTCCAGCCCCTCGCTGAGATATTTGAATCATCGACAGCCACAGGAGAGATGCCTGAAGATTGGAGGGTAGCAAATGTTGTACCCTTGATAAAGCAGGGCTGTAGGGATAAGCCTGGGAACGACAGACCAGTGAGCCTCATTTCTGTAGTGGGTAAATTGTTAGAATGTATTCTGAGGGACAGGATCTTTAGGCACATAGACAGGCAAGGGCTATTAGGGAAAGTCAGCATGGCTTTGTAAGGGGAAAGTCATGTCTCACCAATTTGATTGAGTTTTTTGAAGGGTAACCATAAGGTAGATGAGGGCAGTGCGGTCAAGGTTGTCTACATGGACTTTAGCCAGGCCTTTGACAAGATACCGCGTGATAGGTTGTTGCAAAATGTTAAATCTCGCGGAATCCAGGGTGAGGTAGCCAATTGGATAGAAAATTGGCTTGGCGACTGAAGACAAAGTGTGGTTGGAGAGGGTTGTTTTTCAAACTGGAGGCCTGTGACCAGGGGTGTGCCTCAGCGATCGGTGCTGGGTCCACTGTTATTTGTTATTTATATTAATGATTTGGATGAGAATTTAGGAGACATGGTTAGTAAGTTTGCAGATGACACCAAGATTGGTGGCATAGTGAATAGTGAAGAAGATTATATAAGATTGCAACGGGATCTTGATCAATTGGGCCAGTGGGCCGACGAATGGCAGATGGAGTTTAATTTAGAGGAACGTGAGGTGATGTATATTTGTAGATGGAATCAGGGTAGGGCCTACTCAGCTAATGGTAGGGAGCTGGGGAGAGTTACAGAACAACAAGATCTAGAAGTACATGTTCATTGCTCCTTGAAGGTGGATTCACAGGTGGACAGGGTGGTGAAGGCATTCAGAATGCAAGGTTTTATTGGTCAGAATATTGAATACAGGAGTTGGGATGTCTTGTTGAAGTTATACAAGACATTAGTAAGACCACACATGGAATACTGTGTTCAGTTCTGGTCACCCTATTATAGGAAGGATATTGGTAAACTAGAAAGAGTGCAGAAGAGATTTACTAGGATGCTACCAGGACTTGATGGTCTGAGTTATGCGGAGAGGCTGGATAGGCTGGGACTTTTTCCTTGGAGCGTAGGGGGCTTAGGGGTGATCTTATAGAGGTCTATAAAATAATGAGGGGCATCGATAAGGTAGATAGTCAACATCTTTTCCCTAAGGTAGAGGAGTCTAGAACTAGAGGGAGAGGTTTAAGGTGAGAGGGGAGAGATACAAAAGAGACCAGAGGGGAAATTCTTTCACACAGAGGGTGGTGAGCATCTGGAATGAGCTGCCAGAGGTGGGTACAATTGTTTCCTTTTAAAAAGTTAGACAGTTACATTGGCAGGGTGGGTATAGAGGGATATGGGCCAAATGCGGGCAAGTGGGAGTAGCTTAGTGATAGAAACTGGGCGGCATGGACAAGCTGGGCCGAAGGGCCTGTTTCCATGCTGTAAACATCTATGACTCTGTGACCTTTGCTGTTCCCTTCCATGTGCATTGGTATAGATTACAGTTAATGTTACAATGGACTACAATGCGTGGCTTTATGGCTGCGTTGATGGTATTGAACATCCAGATTGTGCGAAGCCACCGGAGGACCATGGGGCTTGCCGATTATTGTGTGATGACCAGGTAGTGAGCAGATAGTGCCGATGTCCTCAATGCCCTGTAGCCTGATGGTAATAGAAGGCTCTTGCTGCCATTCAATGGTTTGTTGCCATGGTTTCTCTCAGATTAAAAAACAAATTCCAATTAAGCAGCAATTTAGCGTGGCCAATCCACCTACATTGCACATTTTTGAGTTGTGGGAATGTGCAAACTCCACACGGACAGTGACCCGGAGCCGGGATTGAACCCTGGTCCTCGGCGTCTGAGGGAGCAGTGCTAACCACTGCACTACCCCCCCCCCCCCAGTCTTCTCTCAGATGATGCGTTGACCAAACTTGCCACCGCCACCATGACTCGAATGCACGCTTATTGTCGGCTGGAAAAGTGATGTCGTCTGCGGACATCCAAGTCCATTTTCAGACGTCACCGCATTGTGGAATTTCGCGATAGGGACTCGATGTGTGACAGGAGCTTGCAATTGGAAGCCCCAGGCTCATGCTTATGTTCCCATGTTCGACTATTCAAAGTGATAGGATCACACTGGAGGGCAGACCAGAGATGCTCAGTAAAGCAGTTACTTAATTATTATCTCAGGTCAGACACAGCAATGTTCCTAAAAAGTATTTTCTCTCTTTTATTTCTGACCCTATACTCTTTCAGTTGTGAAGAAAGGTCCTGCCTGAATTGTCAGATCAGCGAGTGTTTGAGCATTTTGTGTTTTTGGTATTCCTGCCAGTACCAAGTATCCAACAGCAGGTGGCGATACTGCGCTGTGAACCTTTACTGATCTTCGTACACAGTAAGAAGTCTTACAACACCAGGTTAAAGTCCAACATGTTTGTTTCAAACACTAGCTTTCGGAGCACTAATCCTTCCTCAGGTGAATCTGAGGAAGGAGCAGTGCTCCGAAAGCTAGTGTTTGAAACAAACATGTTGGACTTTAACCTGGTGTTGTAAGACTTCTTACTGTGCTCACCCCAGTCCAACGCTAGCACCTCCAGATCTGTGTACAGCTCGACATCACCATCCTCTGGCTGAAATTGGCACTACAATGGACTGCAAGGGAAACTTCAACATTTTCACTGTGATCACCAGTCACAAAACAGACGCTGGAGTCAAGTGAAGGAGCAGAATGAGAAATGGAAACACAGAGAAAATCCCAGCTCCAGACTGGGAAACAAGTGAAGGGATGGAGGTTGGGACTGAGGGGTTTGACTGAATGAAACAGGAAGTAAATGAAAGAAGAGACAAAACATATTTGATTTATTTTTTATTTTAATCCTCTGATATTCCTATTGTGTTGTTTTTACTTACAGTCAGATTTGCATTTTATAATTTGGAAATTAAATGATACATTTATTGACAACCGCTTATTATATATGAAAATACTTTTCACTGTACCTCGGTACACGTGACAATAAACAAATCCAATCCAATCCAATCCAATCAATGGTGGTTTCTCTGTCGCTTCTGTCGCCAAAGATGTGCAGGTTAGGTGGATTGGCCATGCTAAAGTTGCCCTTTAGTATCCAAGATGTGAAGTTAGGTGGGGTTGCGGGGAGTGGGCCTAGGTAGAGCGCACTTTCAAAGGGTCGGTGCAAATTCAATGGGTCGAATGGCCTCCTCCAGATCTGGATCAGAACCGGAGCAGATTCTCAGCCAGTTGTTTCAAAGAAAGGATAAAGTTTCTCAGTGAATTTATTCCCAGTGAAGGTGTGGACATGGGACTTGGTGTCCACATTATAAAATGAAACTGTCCCGGACTCATAACTGAGATAAACTCCCACCCTCCCGGGGATCTGACCGACAGTGAGAGGGGATCGAGGAGAGGAGTTTATATAAATTTGTTTTCCAACTCGTCCAATGGTCCAGAATCCAGTCTCTGGGCACAGACAAACTGCCTTCTTCCTCTCCACAGACTCTGCGGCTACTCCCAGACTCCAGTACAGATTTCCCACCACCTCCACCTCCCAGAAATGTCTCCCTGATGTAAATGCCTCTGATGCCAACACACAGGGGCACAGGCACTCTGTAAACCTGTTCCCGGTGTCAGGGAGACTCCTCTTGGTCGCGTTACATCTCAATCTTTTCAGATCCTCATAGACCTCAAGCCAAGGATTCGCTGTTTCCACATCCAGGGTCACAGATACTGGGAAAGAAAGCAGAGGGTTAGAGGGAGGGGGGGGGGGGGAGACGCGCTGTGAATGGCAGGAGAGGGCATGGAGAGAATATTTGAGGATTGTGATCCTCTCCTTGATTCAAATACCACCTCACACTGCTCAGCCCTGAACAGAAATAATAACATTCACAACTGGAGCTGGAGCCTTAACATAAAGTTAAATATTGTTCCTAGTTTAATGTACAACACTATTGGGCAGGCAGTGACGTAGTGATATTCTCACTGGACTAGTAATGCAAAGACCCAGGGTAATGCTCTGGGGACTGTGGTGATATGCATCACTGTAAATATACAAGGGGTTAATGTAAATACACTACAATCAAGTAAATACTAGAGGGAGCACCAGAGACATCATGACTTGCAGACATACAGCTAATGAACACATAGGATAGGACCCGACCAATGGGCAGTCAAGACACCCAGAGGTGACACTACCACAAGGGGGCAACCCATGTAAAAGGACAGGGCACACATTCTCTTTCTTTTTTCCATAGGCGACACTCAGAGAGACAGGGGCAGATCAGGAAGCATCACACCCACCGCATGGCTTAGAGCAGACTGGTTAGTTAGACTGAGTTACTATAGCAAGATTAGCAGGAGAGTCGAATTCAAGTAGGAGAATTGTTAACTGTTCAATAAATGTGTTAAATCTATCTCCAAGTCTGAACCTTCCTTTGTCAGAGCATACATCAAGGAAGCAGTTTATGCTACATGAAGAATCATACCATAACAGGAACCTTATTTCAAATCCCACCAGGGCACATAGTGAAATAGGTATTCAATAACAATTTGGAATTAAATGTCTAATGATGATCATGAAACCATTGTCGTAAAAACACATTTCGGGAAGGAAATCTGCCACCCTCAGCTGGTCTGGCCTACATGTTACTCCAGATCCACAGTAATGTGGTTGGCTCGCAAAAGCCAATTTGTTCCAGCATAATTAGAGATGGCAATAAATGTTGACCAGCCAGCGATGCCCACATTCCCTGAACAAATTTTAAAATGGCTTGAAAATTACCCATAAACTGCTCCACAGATATTTTACACAAACACATCCTATGAAAGAATTTTTTTAAATAACACTGGGATTGGGTGACTTGGTGTCAACAGCACAGGGTTCATGCCTCGTTCCGATGGGATGGATTTGGGACCTACCTCCCAGCCCGGCCCATGGTGGAGGTCGCAGGATTGTGGGTCGGAACCGCCTTTGAGCAGAGAATTGAAGAAGGACCGAGCTTTTAAAAAATAAATAGTAATGGAAAGGAATGTTCACGTGAAGGGAGATGTGAGAAGTTAAAGAGGAAGGCCAAGGCAATAGTGCAGAGTAATGATAACGGGAGTGTGACAGGAAGCGACAGAGGGCGGGATTCTCTGCACGCGTTCGCCCGGCAACCGGAGAATCGAGCCCGAGGTCAATGGAGTTCTCTATTATCCGCAGCTTGCCCGTGGCCTTCTTGCGATGGGCGGGGTGGGAGAATCCAGCCCAGAGTGTACAGATAAGCGTGCACCAGCAAATAAAGTCAGAAGAGGGAAAATGGCAAAAAAGACAAAATTAAAGGCTCTTTATTTGATCTCACACAAAGTGTTCATAACAAAATGGATCCACTGATGGTATAAATAGAAATATGATCACGATTAGAGAGACATGGCTACAAAGCAACGATAGCTGTGATCTAAATATTCAAGGGGAGTTGATACTTTGGATGAGCAGGAAGAAAGGAAAGGAGGTTAGCTCTTAAAATAAAGGATGAGATCAGTAGAGTAGTGAGAAATTATCTTTGTTAAGACAATCATAACATAGAATTAGTTTGGTTGGAAAAAGAAGGTAATGGTGAATGAAAAATGTCACTGGCAGAATGAAAGTAGCCACAGTTTAGGACAGAGTATAAATTGTCAAATAATGACAGCTTGTAATAAAGGTACAGCAATAATTGTGGGAGATTTTCATCTTCAAATAGATTGGACAAATAAAATTGTCAAAGGTAGCAAAAGTAAGGCATTTGATAAGGTTCCCCATGGTAGGCTGATGGAGAAAGTGAAGTCTCATGGGGTCCAGGGTGTACTAGCTAGATGGATAAAAAAACTGGCTGGGCAACAGAAGACAGAGAGTAGTGGTGGAAGGGGGTTTCTCAAAATGGAGAACTGTGACCAGTGATGTTCAACAGGGATCGGTGCTGGGACCACTGTTGTTTGTGATATACATAAATGATCTGGAAGAGGTATAGGTGGTCTGATTAGCAAGTTTGCAGATGACGCTAAGATTGGTGGAGTAGCAGAGAGTGAAGGGGACTGTCAGAGAATACAGCAGAATATAGATAGATTGGAGAGTTGGGTGGAGAAATGGCAGATGGAGTTCAATCCGGGCAAATGCGAGGTGATGCATTTTGGAAGATCCAATTCAAGAGCGAACTATACGGTAAATGAAAAAGCCCTGGGGAAAATTGATGTACAGAGAGATCTGGGTGTTCAGGTCCATTGTATCCTGAAGGTGGCTGTGCAGGTCGATAGAATGGTCAAGAAGGCATACGGCATGCTTTCCTTCATCGGAAGGGAGTCCAAGAGTTGGCAGGTCATGTTACAGTTGTATAAGACTTTGGTTCAGCCACATTTGGACTACTGTGTACAGTTCTGGTCGCCACATTACCAAAAGGATGTGGATGCTTTGGAGAAGGTGCAGAGAAGGTTCACCAGGATGTTGCCTGGTATGGAGGGCGCTAGCTATAAAGAGAGGTTGAGTAGATTAGGATTATTTTCATTAGAAAGACGGAGGTTGAGGGGGGACCTCATTGAGGTCTACAAAATCATGAGAGGTATAGGCAGGGTGGATAGCAAGAAGCTTTCTCCCAGAGTGGGGGACTCAATTACTCTGGGTCACGAGATCAAGGTGAGAGGGGAAAGGTTTAAGCGAGATATACGTGGAAAGTTCTTTACGCAGAGGGTGGTGGGTGCCTGGAACGTATTGCTGGCGGAGGTGGTAGAGACAGATACATGAATGGGCAGGGAGCAGAGGGATACAGATCCTTAGAAAATAGGCGACAGTTTTAGATAGAGGATCTGGATCGGCGCAGGCTGGGCGGGCCGAAGGGCCTGTTCCTGTGCTGTAATTTTTCTTTGTTCTTTGAAAATGAAAAATGAAAATAAAAATTGCTTATTGTCACGAGTAGGCTTCAATGAAGTTACTGTGAAAAGCCCCTAGTCGCCACATTCCGGCGCCTGTCCGGGGAGGCTGGAACGGGAATTGAACCGTGCTGCTGGCCTGCTTGGTCTGCTTTAAAAGCCAGCGATTTAGCCAGGTGAGCTAAACCATCCCAACCCATAGCCTGGAGCATGGGTTTGTGCTAGATTTGGGAAAGTTATTTTCAACACTACATTCTGGAACCAATAATTGAGCAGGCTATTTTAGATGTGCTCATGTTTATTTAGACAGGATTAATTAATAATCTCACAGGAACAAATTGTCTTTGGTAAGAGAATTCTTACCAAGAGAATAAATAATTCTATCTAATACCAATAATGCTATCATAACATGATAAAATTTCATGTTCAGGTGAGAACTGTGAGCCTGAAACTAGAGTCTCAAATATAAATAAAGGCAATTACAAAGATATAAATTTTATTTTAATTTTTTTAAAAGCCTAATTAAGGGGAAATTTAGCGTGGCCAATCCACTGTGCACATCTTTGGGTTGTGGTGTTGAAACCCAAGCAGACATGGGGAGGACATGCAAACTCCACATGGACAGTGACCCGGAGCCGGAATCGAACACGGGTCCTAACAGGCAGTGCTAACCACTGCGCCACCATGCTGCCCTATAAAGGCAGACTGACTGAAATGAAAGTCGCCTTCATCCCAGAGGATCACAGGCTGCTGTCCCCCTTTTGAGAGCTGACTGGAGGTGATTTAACCTGAGGGTCAACACACCTCAGGTGAGGGAGAAAGATTGGGAAGGCAGAGCCTTCATGGTAACCTCAGCTGGTATGGGATTGAAACCGCACTGTTAGCCCTGCTCTGCATCAAAAACCAGTCATCCAGCCACCTGGGCTAACCAATCGCCCAAAATTCATAATTTAGACTTTATTCAATTTCCACCATCTGCCGCGGCAGGATTTGAAACCAGGTCTCCACAGTATTACCCTTGGTCTCTCGATCACCAGCCCGGTGACAATACCACTACACTACGCCACTGCCTCCAATCAACGTCAGGAGGGGAATTCGAACTGACATGTCCAGAGGAGACTGCTACCTGAACGTAGCGCCTTATACCGCTTGGCCATCCTGACTCACTATATTTACTTGCAGAGTTGATTAAAGTAGAATGATTAAACAAGTGAAAGTTAAGACAGGAGAGAAGCACTGGCAGATACTAAACAACAGAATTCTGATCGACAATGGGGATCAATGATTCCTGGTGCAGGGGGGAAAGTGGAGAGTTCAAGACCACAATCAAATCAGCCATGATTGTAATGAATGGTGGAGCAGTATCAACATGCCAAATGGCCTGTTCCTAATGATCTTACCACAACAATACAATACAGGTTAGGTAAATTTACCATAGTCCCAGATGACCACAGGCTGCTTTCCCCTTTGAGGGGGAGAGCTGACTGGTGGTGATTTAACCCGAAGATGATCGCATCTCGGGCGAGGGGAAAGGTTGAGAAGGTAAGGACTTCATGAATCGGTATGGGAATTGAACCCACACTGCTGGCCTCGCCTTGTATCACGAATCCAGCTGTACAACCAACTGAGCTAAACCGATCCATAACACAACCAAACAACCCTTTAAGCACTGCCTGCCATGCAGAGTATTAAATACTGGACTCATCAGCCATCTCACAACTCATCAAACCTGAGTGAAAGAAAGGTATACCCAATCCCAAGAGACTGCATAAGATGTCGAAGAGATATATGGAACTATAATCTTGTATAAGGATGGGAGTTTGTGCGCTTGTATATGGGTCTCCCAATGTAGAATGATCACCCCGTCTGGTTAGGATACTGGTGGAAGAAAGGTTGGAAAAGTGGATCTTCTATCCATTAACTTCCAATCTTCCATGGATCTGCGAATGGTGCCAGAGGACTGGAGGGTTGTAGCTGCTGCACTCCCATTTCAAAAAGGAGAGAGATAAACCCAGAAATTACAGGTCAGAAATCCATCGGTGGGGTCGAGGAAACTTAGAGATAATTATCTGAGAGAAAATGAATTGGTTTTTGCAAAGTAAAATAAATAAACAAATAGATAACTAATAAATTCAGTACAGGTTTGTTAAAGACAAACTATGCTTCACTGACTTTAGAATTTAGAATTTAGAACAGTACAGCACAGAACAGGTCCTTCGGCCCTCGATGTTGTGCCGAGCAAAGATCACCCTACTCAAACCCACGTATCCACCCTACACCCGTAACCCAACAACTCCCCCTTAACCTTACTTTTTAGGACACTACGGGCAATTTAGCATGGCCAATCCACCTAACCCGCACATCTTTGGACTGTGGGAGGAAACCGGAGCACCCGGAGGAAACCCACGCACACACGGGGAGGACGTGCAGACTCCGCACAGACAGTGACCCAGCCGGGAACCAAACCTGGGACCCTGGAGCTGTGAAGCATTGATGCTAACCACTATGCTACCGTGCTGCCCATTGTCTTGATCATGTTTTTGATAAAGTAGCAAAGAAGTTTTATGAGGTGAGTTTTATTGATTTTTAACAATTTTTAAAAAGATTTTTCACAATGTAGCAAAATGGATGTTGATGGGAATAAACATAGAACTTGGACATACAGTGCAGAAGGAGGCCATTTGGCCCATCAAGTCTGCACCGACCCACTTAAGCCCTCACTTCCAATTTATCCCCGTAACCCAATAACTCCTAACCTTTTTGGTCACTAAGGGCAATTTATCATGGCCAATCCACCTAACTTGCACGTCTTTGGACTGTGGGAGGAAACCGGAGTACCCGGAACAAACTCACGCAGACACAGGGAGAACGTACAGAGTCTGGACAGACAATGACCCAGCAGGGAATCGAACCTGGAATCCTGGCGCTGTGAAGCAACTGTGCTAACCACTGTGCTACCGTGCTGCCCATAAATGGGAACAGATACCAATGTGACTGAGACAGAAAGCAGAGAATAGTGATGAAGGTTGTTTTTCAGATAGGAGGAAGAATGTATATAGTGGTGTTCCCAGGGATTGTCTGGTGAGGCGTAAACTAGGGTGGTAGAGAGAGAGCGTTAAAATAAAAAGTGGTGGGGGTTGGGGTTGTTAGAGAGCACTTCCCAGGCCGAGGCACCTGCGTAATTAATATGTAACAAATACCAAATATGTTTAATATCTGTAGCAAGCATCAAGAAGCAAATGTATGCTCTCAGATTAAACAACATACACAAAGCATGGTGGGACACGGCCAACTGACTTGACCACATTCTTTGGGAAAGCAGATCCACAAGCTGAATCAGACAGAAACAGCCTGTTAAGTAGGAACATCCTGTATCACCAGCCTCCAGACTATCCTCATGAATACCGACAATGGAACCAGCCAACAACAAAGTTAAGGATAAATCGTTCGGCAGTTAGACGAGGTTAAGACAGGCAGTTCCACAAACAATGGAACCAACTAACAAAGTTAAGATAAGGAAGTCTCAAACTTGTGAGGTATTGTAATGGCCCAGGGCGGTTGCTAAGGCATCTGGGTAACATCATTAAGAAACGTCTGCCTGTCTACGAGCTGATCAGGCAGCCCCAGCATTTCTAATAAGTAATTTCATTGGATCTGTACGTAATCTATAATCTGTCCGATTGGCTCGTGTCCAGTCCAGGTGGGCTGAATAACTGTTTGAAATTGTATAAGTATTCATGATTTGCCTTTGTTCAGTGAAGGAGCGCATGGTGCACCCAGAGTTTTGCTTCCCGCCGGCTTAGTTAATAAACAGATTTACTTTTGGAGCAGACTCGAGTGTTGAGTGATTCTTTCGGATTCATTCCTGCTAACAGGGTGGAGAAGAGATTCAGTGAGAGGAAGGGAAGCAGTGAGGTAATTGAGCAGAGTAGCGATTTGGGTAATGATAGACAGAGTGTGTCAGGAAGGAACAGAGAGGACACACTTAACAGTACTACAACCGATAAGATGAGTGATTGAAAAAACATTGTAAAGAGAGAGGGCTGGATTCAACGATTTTGAGGCTACGGCGAAACTCCCGGCGTTCCCGACATAAACAGCCGGAGAATTGCTGGGTCCATGGTCACGCATGCGCGTGGTGACGACCTGCAGAAGTCGCTCCGTACAACACAGCGCCAGCCAAATAGTGTCCCCCTGGACCACCCCCCACCAGTCACCCCTGCCCTCGCCAAAGCTTCCCTTGCCAGCAACACAGCTCCTGCCCGACTGTGGCAGTGCTGGACACAGTCCGCAGCTGCCACGAAAACTCAGACCACACGCGTCCCGCGCAGCCGTGAACTCGGCCCATTGGGGGCGGAGCATCGGGGGAGGGCCTCAAAGCGATGCGCTGGCGCTGTCGCAATGGCGTGCAGCGCACTCCTAGATGTTGCCAACTCGGAGAGGGGGACGGAGCATCCAAAAAACGGAACCGGCCCCGATTTGGGCACAAACGGGGATTCTCGGCCTGATCTCCGAATGTGATTTCAGCGTCAGGCAACGGGGAATCCCACCCAAAAAGTTAAAGACTCTGGGGTGGATTTTTCAATACCCGACTTTGGTAGCGGGTTTTCCGATTCGGCTTAGATTGGAGCATCAGCCACAAAATGGATTCGGCAAAGATACAAATCCCGTTAGAGAGCCCTGCCCGGCAGCATGAGCTACATGTCCACGTTGGCAGCACCATGCAAAACCATGAGTTTAATCTGATCAAAGGGCTGGAAGCTCAAATCCTCCCCCCCCCCCCCCGCCCCTCCCCCCCCCCCCCCCCCCCCCCCCCCCCATGATGCTCTAGCCCACTCAGCCGGGACTCATGCGGGTGTAAATTGGTGCAAGTATTGAAAGCAGGGCCCAGGCATCATGGCTGCTGAGGGGGAGCAAGGAGGTAAGCAAACCTTTGAAACTTTTCAGGCTTCCTGGTAGGCGTATGCCTGGACCTCAGGGAGCAGCGGGGAATACCCTGGTGGCAAGTGCGTGGACTCGGATTGTCCCCCTCAGGATCGGGGTCCCCTGCCTGAGACCCCCATTGCTTATTATTTAAACCTAAAATAAAATAAAATAATTTATGTGGAAACCCACATAATCAGGGGGGGATTGTGTGAGATGGTGAATGGTTAGGGCTCACTCACTGGGGATTCTGTAAGACAAGATGGGCTCACACTGCTGTCCCCCCCCCCCTCGGTCACGTCTCATTGAGGGTGTAACCATGCGGGACATTGATCTGACATGGGTCTGGATGGGCCCGGCCATCCTACAGGTGTCACAGGTGACAGCGTGTCACCCTGTTCTGCCAGCTGCCCATGCGGTGGGTTAGTATCAGGTGGGGGGTTTCAGAAGGGCTGAGGAGGGAGGCGCCCGGCTGGGTCCCGTCACTTCTTCCCCCCTTGGGGTGCTCACTGGCCCTTGGCTACTCAATGGGATGGAGAGGAGGCCGGTGAGCTCTGGACACACCAATGTTACCACAGCCAGTTCTGAAGGCTCACCCTCACCATAACAGGTTTCGATGCCCTCAGCCATGGTGTACTGAGGTTGGGTCACATCCCCCTCTGATTGGCTCAGGTCAGTCAGCAGCCAGCCAATCTTCTCGATGCTCTCAGCCATGTTGCACTGAGGTTGGGTCACGTCCCTCTCTGATTGGCTCAGGTCAGTCAGCAGCCAGCCAATGCTCTCGATGCTCTCAGCCATGGTGCATTGAGGTTGGGTCATGTCCCTCTCTGATTGGCTCAGGTCAGTCAGCAGCCAGCCAATGCTCTCGATGCTCTCAGCCATGGTGCATTGAGGTTGGGTCATGTCCCTCTCTGATTGGCTCAGGTCAGTCAGCAGCCAGCCAATCCTCTCAATGCTTTGAGCCATGGTGCACTGAGGTTGGGTCACGTCCCTCTCTGATTGGCTCAGGTCAGTCAGCAGCCAGCCAATGCTCTTGATGCCCTCAGCCATGTTGCACTGAGTTTGGGTCACGTCCCTCTCTGATTGGCTCAGGTCAGTCAGCAGCCAGCCAATGCTCTCGATGCTCTCAGCCATGGTGCATTGAGGTTGGGTCACGTCCCTCTCTGATTGGCTCAGGTCAGTCAGCAGCCAGCCAATGCTCTCGATTCCCACAGCCATGGTGTACTGAGGTTGGGTCACGTTCCTCTCTGATTGGCTCAGGTCAGTCAGCAGCCAGCCACTGCTCTTGATACCCTCAGCCATGGTGTACTGAGGTTGGGTCACGTCCCTCTCTGATTGGCTCAGGTCAGTCAGCAGCCAGCCACTGCTCTCGATACCCTCAGCCATGGTGTACTGAGGTTGGGTCACGTCCCTCTCTGATTGGCTCAGGTCAGTCAGCAGCCAGCCAATGCTCTCGATGCCCTCAGCCATGGTGCATTGAGGTTGGGTCACGTCCCTCTCTGATTGGCTCAGGTCAGTCAGCAGCCAGCCACTGCTCTCGATGCTCTCAGCCATGTTGCACTGAGGTTGGGTCACGTCCCTCTCTGGTTGGCTCAGGTCAGTCAGCAGCCAGCCAATGCTCTCGATGCTCTCAGCCATGACCCTTTGTGAATGGGCCAAGCTCTGCAGTGCTGCAGAAATGTCCATCTGTGCCCGGTACATGGCTGCCTGTGACTTGGCTCCTCTGTCCTGTGCCTCAGCCATGGACAACACAGTGTGCCCCTCACCTTTGACATCTTGATTCAAGGCACTGACATCTTTGCCCCAGGCCTTCCAAAGCTGACGCGACCTTTTCTGTGTTGACCTGGGTGCCTCGCATTGTCAGCACCACATCCTGCACCTGAAGGGGGCTGGACTCCTCCAGCTGTACTTTCAGTCAGTGGAAAGCTACTGATATCGCCTCCCTTAAATTCTGGCTCCGCCTCTGCACCAGGTGATGCAATCATCTTTTCCAGAAGTGCAACATCTGCCTGGGCGACAGCTGTTTCCTGGGATCGGGCAGCCTCCGATCGTCCGCTCCCTCGGGAGTCCTTGCTTCCACCAGATGTGCTGCTGCTTGTGTGTGCTGCTCACCAGAGGGTGGCCCAGGAGCCTGATCACTAACATCACCCACCCGAGTGATCTGCGGTGGTGGATGGTGCAGGTGACAGCAGTGGTGAGACATTGGCGTCTTCCCCGGAGTTGTACTCTTAGGTGTTCTGAGGGTCTGGATGGGGAGACAATCACCCCGGGTGGGCCGGCCTCGTCTGATGGCGATTCTGCGAGACAAAACACATGGGGTGAGATCTTGGGAAGGACCGGTCTGTGGGAGAAGGGTGATTCACTTGCTATCGGACTCCCACTTCCTTGTTGCATGCCAAACTCCACTACTATCCTCTCCTCGGCCTCCCCCATGAGTTACTGGGCCCTTTCCTCATAGTGGGTATCGACCTGAATGTCTGGAGTGCTGCCTCCTGTCCTCTGGCATCCTGGCAATTATAGGCCGCTTTGGGGGACACAGAAAGAACATAACAAGATGCTGGGAAACAAATTTTATAGGAGATTTGTAGCTATCTTCTTGGTGAGGCTGGCAGCACTCACAGCCTCTGCCAACACATCCCAGGTCTTGTTCAGTATGGTGGGTTTGAGTCCCTGCCCCACTCTGGGGAAGAGGGCATCCCTCCTCTCTACACTGGCGTCCAGCATTCTATTGACCTCTGACTCCAGGAACCTTGGTGCTGGTCTTTTAGCAGCCATCTTCTTGGGTTAAGCTGCTCCAGCTTCTCAGGCTCTGAATGTGATCCAGCGAATCTGGGAATTGTGGGCTGCTTGTGGGCTGTGTGCTGGTCCATTTGTATGACCTGAATGTCTCCTGGCCAGCACTCCTGGCAACAGCGTGTAGCTCCCTCAATTCTACACTGGAGGCAGCACATAGTCTCCAGAATGGAGAATGCAGCCCATCTATCTGAATGAAGGGACAGTAAAGTCACCATAGTCCCAGATGGCCACAGGCTGCTTTCTCCTTTGAGGGGGAGAGCTGACTGGTTTAACCTGAGGATCACCACACCTCAGCTAGTGTAGGATTTGAACCTCACTGCTGGGTCTTGCTCTGCATCACGAACCAGCTGTCTAGCCAACTGAGCTAAACTTTCCCCCTCCATCTGAATATCTGTAACAAAGCAGAAGAATTGTCATCCCAGGTAGAAATAAACACGTGCAATCTGATAGCCATTATCAGAGACATGGTTGCAAGGTGACCAAATCTTGAGGCTGAGTATTGAAATGTGTTGACATTTTAAGAAGACAGGATGATAAGTGCAATAACTTCATCAAGGCCAGTCTTCTAACAATAACTTTATATAACTCAAGCCTTCACAGGTTCTCACTCTGATGTTAGGAAGGCAACCTCACTTATGCCTCAGGCTGCCCACCAGACTGAGTGCCAGAAACCTGGCTACTGCTTTGCCCCTTTACTCAATGTTCAGAAACCTCACACCAATTGAGTAGTTCCATGCTTGAACTGCTGAAAGTCTCCACCACCTCTCAACATCTGACAAAATGTAAAGAGAAGTCCACCAATCAGAGCCCAAAGTTGTTCTGTATTGCTTGCTGATAGGCTCAAGAAAATTAAACTTCCCAGTTACTCCATCTTCATCACATCAGTTTGAAGTTTCGAAACCCGTACTTCTGAATTGTCTTTTTTCCTCACGGATGCTCCCCACCAATGGTTATCATGTCCCTTTTGACCTTGGTGCTGGACATGAGTCTGGTACACAAGTTGGCAATGTCATAGAATCATAGAATTCCTACAGTACAGAAGGAGGCCATTCGGCCCATTGAGTCTGCACCGACCCGTTGAAAGAGCACCCTACCTAGGCCCAGCCCACTCCCTCACCTTATCCCCATAACCCCACCTAATCTGTACATCCCTGTACAGTAAGGGGACAATTGATCATGGCCAATCCACCTAACCTGCACATCTTTGGACTGTGGGAGGAAACCGGAGCACCCGGAGGAAACCCATGCACACACTGGGAGAATGAGCAGACTCCACAAAGACCCAAGGCTGGAATTGAACCCTAACCCCTGATGCAATGATTATCATAGAATTTACAGTGCAGAAGGAGGCCATTCGGCCCACCGAGTCTGCACCGGCTCTTGGAAAGAGCACCCTACCCAAGGTCAACACCTCCACCCTATCCCCATAACCCAGTAACCCCACCCAACACTAAGGACAATTTTGGACACTAAGGGCAATTTATCATGGCCAATCCACCTACCCTGCACATCTTTGGACTGTGGGAGGAAACCGGGGCACCCGGAGGAAACCCACGCACACACGGGGAGGATGTGCAGACTCTGCACAGACAGTGACCCAAGCCGGAATCGAACCTGGGACCCTGGAGCTGTGAAGCAATTGTGCTATCCACAATGCTGCCGTGCAGCAGTGCTAACAACTGTGTCACTGTGCCGCCCACATGTATCAGGAGGTTGAGAATTCTGGAAGAGGGAAGGATCAGTTGGAAATGTGGGGATTTCCACTTGCCGAATTTTGCAAAGTATGAATGGGTTCTGGAGACAGTGCTTCATCTGAGAAATCCCACATTGGTGATGTTTACATAGATACACAGAAGATAGGAGCAGGAGGAGGCCTTTTGGCCATTCGAGCCGGCTCTACCATTCATCAAGATCATAGCTGATCATCCAACTCAGTAGCCTAATCTTGCTTTCTCCCCATAGCCTTTGATCCCATTCACCCCAAGTGCTATATCTAGCACTTTGTCAGCTTTGGGAGCTGACATTTCAGATGACCAATTGAAGGCGCTGCTTTTTGGAACTTATATTCAGTGTATAAATAAGACTTTAATTCCAATCAGGAATATTCTTAGACACATTCCTTTGTAACTAAATACTCAATACTGGGCGGTTTTAAATATCCTCCTCTTTTGAGAGCTTGCTGGCTGGGCTGGCGGTATATTATCAAGTGAGAGTGTGGTCGGAGGAGCTACTTCGCACTTCCATCACAACTGTGTCCATGATGGGAAGGCTCATGGACGGCTTTCCCACATCATCCATTCAGGCCCTTAAGTTGGCTCCCTGGAACTCGCCAGGAACTGGGCATTGGGAAGAAGGCACCTGCTTACCCCCAACCCCTAGCCTTGCTGCTGACACCTCCTCCGCCTCCCAAGCCTCACTTCCCAAAAGGAAAAAGGCCATAAAACAGGGGAACAGGAATACTGCTCACAACTGGTCTTGTATACTTTAAAATCAAACACCAGTAAAACGGGGAAATAAGAATACTAGTCCAAACAGTTTTTTTTCCTTCTGGGCTGGGGTTTGGGTCCATTCTGGATCCTACGCCTCACAAGAACACAATATCACAAGAATTAGAAGCAGGAGTGATCCACCAGGCCCTTCAAGCCTGCCCCGCCATTCAATACGACCATGGCTGCTCTATGCCAGCCTCAACACCTTTTCAGTGTCATTTCCCCATACCCTCCTGCTCCTTAATCTATCAAATATTTATCTACCTCCACTTTATATACTTCTAATGATCCAGCCTCTACCACGCTCCAGGGCAGAGAATTCCAGAGATTCACCACCCTCTGCGAGAAGAAATTTCTATGCACCTTTACCAGCCCGCTATCTTGTAGCCCTGTCTCCTTGTTCGAGACTCTCCCACTGGAAAACATCTCACCATCTCCCCTGTCCAGCCCCCTCAGGATCTTACATGTTTGAATAAGGTCACCCCTCACTCTTCGCAACTGCAAGGAATACAAACCCCGACTATTTAGTCTGTCTTGATAGCACAACGCTCCCATCCCAGGAATTAGCCCAGTGAATCTCCTTTGGACTGCTACCAATGTTACTGTATCCTTTTTTAGTTAAGGGGACCAAAATTGTACGCAGTATTCCAGGTGAGGATTCGTGTCGTACCTGATGCGATTCCCCTTCAGTGAGTGTAACAGCATTTGATTGGTCAGCAGTTTTTGGTGTTTTGGGATTTCATCCCAGGATTTCAGGTTTAGGATCCCAGGAAAATCCAGTTCAACACTGCAATGTGCCTGAGTGATACTTGATGCAGCAGACCTTCCAGCATGGGGCTGTCACCAGCTCTCCAACCAGCAGGCAGGAACACCGTCACCTCCATTAAACACTCTCTTTGACATTTGCATGTATAACAATTCAAACCATAAGATATCAATCAGAATAAAGCAGCTTATCTGAGTTTTACCAGGGTTAACGGTATCCAGTATTTCTCTCCACACTGGTAACAGTAAAGGGCCGTTGAATTTTCCGATCGACAGGACACCATCTGCTAGTGACAGCCTATTAGCCTCATCGCTAATCCTGTAAATATTAAAGAGTTGTTTATAAATTGACCATAAACACTTTGCTGAGTAATTTTTCCAACTTGCCCTGAGTTTCAGTAAAGTTCATGTCCTACCTCCTCTTCCGAGATGCTGCCTCCTGAAATAAACAAAACACAAATCTGAGTTGGCAGAGACGGACTGTCTATCTCCAGAAAGCAGAAATGACCCTCACATTGTTACAAGCTGCTGAGAATTGTCAATTCCCATTGCTGCAGATAGATGCAGGAAGTATGTTCCCGATGGTGGGGGTGTCCAGAACCAGAGGTCACAGTCTCAGGATATTTAGACCTTTTAGGACTGAGATTAAGAGACATTTCTCCACAGGAAGCAGTTGAGCATGTTGTATGTTTTCAAGAAGCAGTTAGATATAGCTCTTTGGGTGAAGGGGATCAAAGGATATGACAGGGAAGGCGGGATCAGGGTATTGAGTCATATGATCAGCCATGATCATGAATAGTGGAGCATGCTCGAATGAACGAATCCTAACTTTCAAATTTCTATGATTTAGTAAAGTCGTCATAGTGTCAGATGAACATCGGCTGCTTTCCACTTTGAAGAGGAGAGCTGACTGGTGGTATAACCTGAGGTTTACCACACCTCAGGCAAGGGGCAAGATTGAGAAGCCTTCTTGAATGACCTCAGTCGTTATAGGAATTGAACCCCTGCTGCTGGCCTCACTCTGCATCATGAACCAGCTAACCAGCCAACTGAGTTAAACTGGCGAATTGGGGATCATAAAACAGTTTTCTGAGTGGGCAGCCCTATCATCCATATCTTAAAACCAGAATGCTTGTCAGGGTCTGCAGTGACTACAAGCTTACTATTAACCAAACGCCCCAGCTTAACATGAGATTCCTTGTATCGAAGACCTGTATGCAAAGTTGGGAACCACAAGGGTACAAATCTTGACTTAAGACGCGCTTATTTACATTTGGAACCTGATGAGGATTCCAGGAAGTATGCGACCATCAATACTCACAAATACCTTTCGGAATCTATTCTGCTTGTGCAATATTTCAATGCACAATGGAAAATCTGCTCCAGGGTATCCTGAAGGTTGTGCTATAATACAAAGATGTCTTGGTGACAGGAATGTCACACAAGGAGCACATAGCCAACTTAGAAGAAGTTCTAAGAAGGTTCAGAGACGCTGGCATCAGATTAAAAAGAGAGAAATGAACAATCCAAACCAGCAAGATCACATAATTAGGATTTAGGGTGGACTCAGAAGGCCTGTATCAACTGGAGCAGAAGGTGAGGGCCATCCGAGAGGACCCTGTGCCAATGAATGTCAAAGAACTGAAATTGTTTTTAGGCATGGTAAATTGCTACAGTCAGTTCATTCCCAATTTGGCAATTACGTTGGTACAACTACACCTCCTTTTAAAGAACCAACACTTTACTGATGATTGAGAGTAGTCTGATAGGGTGGTCATTGGCTGGGTTGGATTTGTCCTGCTTAGTGTGTACAGGATGTCCTGTACCTTCATTGAAGCCTACTTGTGACAATAAGCCATTTTCATTTTTCATTTTCAGGGTGAGAGTTGGCCAAGCTCTCGGTATACTCTCACCCAGAAGGAAAAAAACAGTAAAAAGGGAGAAATAGGCATACGGGTCAAAACTGTTTCTTCCCTCAGGGCAGCTCCCGCCTCATACTTTGTCAGGCCGGAAGGGGTTAAACTGCACACGCTGAAGTGAAAGTTATCAACGTATTCAAGGGGAAAGTAGATTAACACAAGAGGGAGAAAGGAACAGAACAATATTTTGACAGGGATGGGAGGACGTTCGTGTGGATCATGTTGTGACTGTGAACTTTCACTGAACTAAACTGAAATATAATCCCTCACCTTCAGAAATCTCACTCCGTCTTTTTGTTCCAACTGTTTTTCCAACTTTGAGAGCTTCTCCTGAATAGAATTTAAATTCTCCTGAATTTTACAAAGATTTTCCTCCATTGGTTTTAGAATTTTTTCCTCTTCTTCCCTGAGATCTCGGATGAAACGCTGCTCTTTCTCAGTGAGAATCTGGTGCATTTTAGTGAACTCGGATGTGATGTGGCTCTGCAGACTGACCGACTGTTTCTATAAGAAGAAACATTAAAAATAACAGGTTTCTGTCATAAAAACAACAAAATAATGAATTAAATTTGGAAGCTCAGCACAGGGAGACTTTACCCTAATTTGGGAAATCTTCTGTTTCTGCTGCTGCTCCATTTCTAGAACCGTTGATTTCTTCTGTGTGAGAGAATCTAAGGAAGATTTCACCCGACTCTGGGATTGGGAGAGAAAATCAGAAAATAAAAGTGTTAGACCCTGAAAATGTAATCAGATAATCAGGGGATCAAATCTGTTCCCTTTTACCTTGTAGATTTCAACAGCTTCTTTAATCGGGATGAAGCGGTGTTCTCTGTGTTCCCACGAATCTCTACAAATCAGACAGATCAATTTCTTGTCCGTTTCACAAAACAGCTTCAGTTCTTCCTGATGTTCCTCACAGTGACGTTTCAGATCCAGCTTTAATTTTCGAGCTTTCTCAGCCAGATTCACTGAGACCCAGCTTCTCCTGAGGTTTCTTTCTGGAAACTCCTGTCGACATTCCGGGCAGGAGTTTATTTCCCTCTTTTCCCAACACTGGGTGATGCAGGAGCGGCAGAAGCTGTGTCCACAATCCAGTGAAACCGGATCAGTGAAGAAATCGAGACAAATGGGACAAATTGCCTCCTCGGCCAAATTCTGGACCTGCTGTTTGAGAGCCATGTTCACACTCAACACTTCATAGTTCCGTTTCAGTTTCAATGATAACATTCGATTCAGTAATTATCTCATGAGATTCACTGTAATGGAACAACTGTTGTTTGCTGCTCTAGGTTCCTGTTGTTTGTTTTTTTATTCTGTTCTGTGCGTGACAAAAGAAGGTGCGGAGGCATCGAAGGATGAATATTTTCTGTTTATTATTCATTTTGAAACAAACAAAATAGGAGTAGGCCATTCAGCCCTTCAAACCTGCTCCACCATTCAATATCATCAGGGCTGATCCTCTCAGCTCAGGCCATACTTTAAAAAAAAATCATGCATGGGATGTTTGACGTCGCTGTCTGGGCCAATATTTCTTGCCCATCTTTAATTGCCCTTCAGCTGATTGACTTGTTCGGCCAATTAAGAGGGCATTTCGAGAGTCAACCACATTGCTGTGGATCTGGAGTCACAGGTAAGGACGGCAGATTTCAGAGTCATGGAGACTATAGCACTAAAGGATATTAGTGAACCACATAGGTTTTCAAACAATGGACAATGGTTTAATTTCAGATTTTTACTGAATTCAGATTTCACCACCTGCCATGGTGGAATACAAACCTGGGTCCCCAGATTATTAGCCTCCTTTTCCAGATTAATAGCCAGTGCAAATGCTGCCACGTTCTCCCCATACCCCTAATGCCGTTAGGCTCCAGAAATCTATTTCTTTCTTAAATATATTCAGTGACTTGGCCTCCACAGCCTTCTGTGGTGAAGAATTGCACAGGTTCACCAACCTCTGAATGAAGTTGTTTCTCCGCATCTCAGTCCCAAATGGTTTACTCCATATCTTGAGACTGTGACCCCTTGTTCCAGATCCCTCCAGTCCCAGACGGAGGAAACAACATCTCTGCCTCCAGTCTGTCCAAACCTGTCAGAATTTTATACCTTTCAATTAGATCCTCCCCCATTCTTCCAAACACCTGTAGACAGGCCCAGTTGACCCAGTCTCTCTTCATACGCCAATCCTACCATCCAGGAAGCAGTCTGATCAACCTTCACTGCACTCCCTCTATGGCAAGTATATCCTTTCTTAGATAAGGAGATGAAAACTGCACTCAATGCTCCAGATGTGGTCTCAATATGGCCCTATATAACTGCAGTAAGATATCTTTGCTCCTGTACTCAAATCCTTAATGAATGCTAACATACCACTTGCCTACCTAACTGCTTGCTGCACCTGCATGCTTGCTTTCAATCCCCTGTGTACATGGACACCCAGATTCCATTGTGCATCAACATTTCACAATTTCAATAATACTGCCATTCTGTTTTACCCACCGTGGTGCATACTTCACATTTGGTCATGTTTTATTGCATCTTCCACGTATTTGCCCACTCTCAACTTTCCAAAGTCACCTTGAAACTCTTAACATCCTCCTCACCACTCACATTCCCACCTAATTTTGGGTTGTCAGCAAACCTGGAAATATTGGGCGTGATTTACCAGCCTCGTTGCTCCCGACTTGGTGACGTGACGAGGCTGTTGAATATTGCGAGACGCCTCTCGTGAGATTCGCAACACTCAAAATGTCTTGCAAGATTCAACGGAATCTCGCGCGACATCACTATCTGGATCTCCCTCACTGGGCATGACCCAGATTAGAATGGCGCCTTTAACAATGTTTGCGCCGGATTCACCCTGTGCCAGGAACCGAACGGCCGAGCCTGGGAGACCCTGCTATGGCGCCATTTAGGGTGGGTGTCCGGGTGGCACTGTCAGGCTTAGCAGGGCCAAGGTGCCTAGGTGCCAGGTTGCGCCTGGCAAGGGCTAGGCCCAGGGTGCCTTGTGCATAAGAGGTGGGGTGAGGTGGGGGGCTGGTGGACCACGGAAAAGGTAGGTTGGGTGTAGTAGGTGGGTTCTGGAGGTCGCTGAGGGAGGGTCAAAGGATCAGGGCTGCCTTTAAAAATTACTCCCTGACCCACGGTCATCTTCCTGAACTGGCGAGCTGAGTTTGTCAGTGAAGTAAATGATGTAAGTGCAGCCTCGATGCGGCAAAGTGCCGTTGGATAGCAGGGTTTTTCTCAGCGCTGCAGGCACCAAGCAACAACCCGCTTGACGTGCCAAAAATGGTGCTCTATATTTGCTTCACATTATATTTGCTTCCTTCATCCAAATCATTGATATATATTGTGCATAGCTGGGGCCCAAGCACTGAAATCTGTTGCACCCCACTAGCCACCACCTGCGACTCTGAAAAAGATCCATTTAGTCCTATTCCATGTTTCCTGTCTGCTGAGCAATTTTTGATCCATGCCAATATATTTTTTTTTTTTAAATAATTTTTATTGAAATTTTTCGATACAAACATTTACCCCTACTACATTTTAAATTATAACACAACAAATCCCCCCTGGAAAATCCTCCCCACGCCCTCCCCCGCGCGCACCCCCCCCCACCCTCCCTTTCCCCCCCCCCCCCGCGCTATCAGTCTAGCAACCAAACCGTTTTTCCCTTTCTGCCGATGGCCTTGGGCAGTCATTGCCCGCGACCCCCCGCTGACGTGCTCCCTTCGTTGCTATCCCCCCCCCCCTCCCTTCTCCCCCCCCCCCCCCCCCCCCCCCCCCCCCCCCCCTTTCTCCCCGGGTTGCTGCTGTTTCGGCCTCCAGTTCCTATCTCTGATCCAGAAAGTCAAGGAAGGGCTGCCACCCGCCGGAAGAACCCCTGTACCGACCCTCTCAGGGCGAATTTGATTCTTTCCAATTGGATGAAGCTTGCCATGTCGTTTAACCAGGTGTTAACACTTGGTGGCCTTGTGTCCCTCCACTGAATCAAGATCCTTCTCCGAGCTACCAAGGACGCAAAGGCCAATATTCCGGCCTCCCTTGCCTCCTGTACTGGCTCCACCCCAACCCCAAAAATCGCTAGCCCCCACCCTGGTTTGACCCTGGTTCCCACCACTCTCGATACCGTCCCCGCCACCCCCTCCCAAAACTCTTCCAGTGCCGGACACATCCAGAACATATGTACATGGTTCGCAGGGCTTCCCGAACACCTAACACACCTGTCCTCACCCCCGAAGAACCGACTCATCCTAGTCCCCGTCATATGGGCTCTGTGCAGCACCTTAAATTGGATGAGGCCCAACCTTGCGCACGACGACGACGAATTGACCCTCTCTAGGGCATCCGCCCATGTCCCATCTTCTATCTGCTCTCCCAGCTCCGCTTCCCACTTGTCTTTCAGCTCCTCTATCGGTACCTCCTCCACCTCCTGCATTATTTTGTAGATGTCCGAGACCTTCCCTTCTCCGACCCAGACCCCTGACAGCACCCTATCACTCGCCCCTCTATCGGGAAGCAAGGGAAATCCTTCCACCTGTCGTCTGGCAAATGCCTTCACCTGCAGGTATCTAAACGTGTTCCCCGGGGGGAGCTCAAATTTCTCCTCCAGCTCTCCCAGGCTCGCAAACCTCCCCTCTATGAACATGTCCCTCAGTTGCCTGATGCCCGCCCTGTGCCAGCTCTGGAATCCCCCGCCAGTGTTCCCCGGGACAAATCTGTGGTTCCCTCTCAGTGGCGCCGCCATCAGACCCCCCACTTCCCCCCTGTGCCGCCTCCACTGCCCCCAGATTTTAAGGGTGGCCGCCACTACCGGACTCGTGGTATACCTTGTGGGGGGGAGCGGCCATGGTGCCGTTACTAGCGCCCCCAGGCTTGTATTGCCGCAGGACGCCCTCTCCATACGTTTCCAAGCTGCCCCCTCCCCCTCCATCACCCACTTGCGCACCATCGATGCGTTCGCCGCCCAGTAGTATCCGGAAAGATTGGGTAGCGCTAATCCTCCACTGTCCCTACTCCGTTCCAAGAAAATCCTTCTCACTCTAGGGGTGCCATGTGCCCACACATAGCCCATAATGCTGCTAGTTACCTTCTTGAAGAAGGCCCTGGGGAGAAAGATGGGCAAGCACTGGAACAGAAACAAGAACCTCGGGAGGACCGTCATTTTAACTGACTGCACCCTCCCTGCTAGCGACAGCGGTACCATGTCCCACCTCTTGAACTCCTCCTCCATCTGCTCCACCAGCCTTGAAAAGTTCAGCTTGTGGAGGGTCCCCCAGTTCCTTGCCACCTGCACCCCCAAGTACCTGAAGCTCTTTACTGCTCTCTTAAAGGGGAGCCGCCCAATTCCCTCCCCCTGATCTCCCGGGTGTATCACAAAGACCTCACTTTTACCCACATTTAATTTATATCCCGAAAAGTCCCCGAACTCCGCTAGTATTTCCATTACCTCCGGCATTCCCCCTTCCGGGTCCGCCACATATAACAACAAATCATCCGCATAGAATGATACCCGATGTTCCTCCCCTCCCCTTGTCAGTCCTCTCCACCCCCCTGAGCCCCTCAGTGCCATCGCCAACGGTTCGATCGCTAATGCAAATAGTAAGGGGGATAGGGGGCATCCCTGCCTGGTACCTCGATGGAGCCCAAAATACTCCGACCTCCTCCCGTTTGTAACCACACTCGCCATCGGGGCCGAATACAGCAGCTTCACCCACTTGATAAATCCCTCCCCAAACCCAAACCGTTCCAGCGTCTCCCACAGGTATTCCCACTCCACCCTATCGAATGCCTTCTCCGCATCCAGTGCTACCACTATCTCAGCCTCCCCCTCCACTGCTGGCATCATAATCACATTCAACAGTCTCCGGACATTTGTGTTAAGTTGTCGTCCCTTTACGAACCCCGTCTGGTCCTCATGGATTACCCCTGGCACACAATCCTCTATTCTGGTTGCCAGGACCTTTGCCAACAGTTTGGCATCTACATTCAAGAGGGAGATAGGCCTGTAGGACCCGCACTGTACAGGGTCTTTGTCCCGCTTCAGGATCAAGGAGATCAGGGCCTGTGACATTGTCGGGGGCAGAGCCCCCCCCTCTCGCGCCTCATTGAAGGCTCGCACCAGCACTGGACCCACCAAGTCCACATACTTCTTATAAAATTCCACCGGGAACCCATCCGGCCCCGGCGCCTTCCCCGCCTGCATCTGGCCTATCCCTTTAACTAGTTCCTGCAGCTCTATCGGCGCCCCCAGCCCCTCCACCCGTTCCTCCTGGACCTTTGGGAACCTCAATCTATCGAGGAAGTTCTCCATTCCCCCCCTCCTCCTGGGCGGCTCAGACCGGTACAATTCCCTGTAGAAATCCCTGAAGACCCCGTTCACCTCTTGCCCCTTCTGCACTACGTTCCCTCCCTTCTCTCTCACTCCCCCAATCTCTCTGGCTGCATCTCGCTTGCGCAGCTGGTGTGCTAGCATCCTGCTCGCCTTTTCCCCGTACTCATAGACCGCGCCCTGTGCCCTTCTCCATTGCGTCTCCGCCTTCCTAGTGGTCAGTAGGTCAAACTGGGCCTGTAAACTGCGCCGCTCCCTCAACAGCCCCTCCTCTGGTGTCTCCGCATATCTCCTGTCCACTTCTATAAGTTCCCCCACCAGTCTCTCCCTCTCCTGCCTCTCCTTCCTTTCTCTGTGTGCCCTTATGGAGATCAGCTCTCCTCTGATCACTGCTTTCAGGGCCTCCCAGACTACCCCCACCTTCACCTCGCCCGTGTCGTTCGTGCCCAGATATCTCTCAATGCCCTTCCGGACCCTTCCGCACACCTCATCGTCCGCCAGCAGCCCCACATCCAGGCGCCACAACGGGCGCTGGTCCCGTGCTTCCCCCAGTTCTACCTCTACCCAGTGTGGTGCATGGTCCGAAATCACAATGGCCGAGTACTCCGTGTCCTGCACTCTCGAAATCAAACCCCTGCTCAGTACAAAAAAGTCTATTCTGGAGTACACCCTGTGGACGTGGGAGAAAAAAGAATACTCCCTCGCCCTTGGCCTGCCAAATCTCCAAGGGTCTACCCCCCCCCATCTGCTCCATGAACCCCCTTAGCACCTCTGCCGCTGCCGGCCTCCTATTCGTCCTGGAACTCGATCTGTCCAGCCCAGGGTCGAGCACTGTATTGAAGTCCCCCCCCATGATCAGGCCTCCTGCCTCCAGACCCGGAATGAGGCCCAACAGGCGCCTCATAAAACCCGCGTCATCCCAATTCGGGGCATATACATTTACCAGCACCACATTCTCTCCCTGCAGCCTACCCTTCACCATCACGTACCTACCCTCCTTATCTGCTACCACCTGCGCCGCCACGAACGACACCCTCTTTCCCACCAAAATCGCCACCCCCCGGTTCTTTGCGTCCAAGCCTGAGTGGAACACCTGTCCCACCCACCCCCTTCTCAGGCGTACCTGGTCTACTACTCTCAAGTGAGTCTCCTGCAACATTGCCACATCCGCCTGCAGTCCCTTTAGGTGTGAAAAAACCCTTGATCTCTTGACCGGCCCATTCAGCCCCCTCACGTTCCAAGTAATCAACCGGGTCGCAGAGCGACCCGTCCCTTTCCCCTGTCTATTAGCCATGTCCTGTCCCCTGTTCGCCCCGGGTCGACCCTCCCCTTCTGACCCGTTCCCCATGGCGATGGCCCCCCCCCCTCTCTCCTCCCGTTCTTCCCTTCCCGTCCTCGGCCTTTCCAGCAGCAACCCGGTATTCCCCCCCTAACCCCCCTTCCCCCCCCCCCCCCCCCCCCCCCCCGGCTAGGACCCCTCCTAGCCGCGGTGTATCCACCATCGTACTCCCGAGAGTCAGCTGGTTTTCGCTGACCCGGCTGCCCCTGCCACACTCCGACTCCTCCCGATGTGGGGGGGGAGGGGCCTCCCCCCCCCCTTGCCATCCCTCTCTGACCCCGCTTCAGCGCGGGAAAAGCCGCCATTGCTGGCCACACCCCACTCTTCTCTCCTCCCCCCTCCTCCGTCCCGCGCGCGGGAAACAGGGGAAAGCCCGCGCTTTCGCCCGGCCACACCCTACCCCGCCATCTTCAATTCCACCCCCGTCCCCATCCAAGCTGATAAAAAAGCCCCCTTAAAACGAGAGGAAGAAAAGAGAGAAAAAGAAAACACGCATAACCAACTTGCTCCCCCCCCGTCCCGCCTCCCCAACTTAACAATATAACAATATAAATAACAAATCTCAAATAAATACATAAATACATAACTATGCCTGCATAACTAAATAACTAAATAACTACCCAATAATAACGTACTTAACCATCACCCTCCATCGAACAGAACAGTAACCATAACCCTTAAAGAACAGATCCAAAAAAAAAACAGTAAAAAAGCCCCCCCTACAGCAACAATAATTAAGGGAAGATGGCAACGGGAAGAGACACACAAAAAGGAACAAAGAAACCCCCCATAACACAAGTTTCAAAGAAACCAAACGATCCATCAACTTTAACCAAGTTCCGACCTGGCCTAAGAAAGACATGGGCCACTTGATCAGTCAAGGGTACTCGGGCGGCCTCGACCGCCGGCGTTCCCAAGTTCTAGTTCAGGTCCAGCTTTTCCTCCCGAACAAAAGTCCATGCCTCCTCTGGGGTCTCAAAGTAATGGTGCTGGTCCTTGTAGGTGACCCACAAGCGCGCTGGCTGCAGCATTCCGAACTTGATCCTCTTTGCGTGCAGCACCGCCTTCGTCCGGTTAAACCGGGCCCGCCGCTTTGCCACCTCCGCACTCCAGTCCTGATATATCCGCACCGTCGAATTCTCCCATTTGCTGCTTTTCTCCCTCTTGGCCCACCTCAGCACTTTCTCCCGATCACAGAGACGCTGGAATCGCACCAGCACCGCCCTCGGGGGCTCGTTCGCCCTAGGCCGCCTAGCCATGACCCGATATGCTTCTTCCAGCTCCAGGGGCGATGGACCGGCCCCCTCTCCCATCAGGGAGCTCAGCATCTCCGCTACATATTTCGGGAGATCAGGCCCCTCCAGGCCTTCTGCTAGGCCCAGGATCCTCAAGTTCTTCCGCCTCATTCGAGTGTCCAGCTCCTCAAAGCGGCTCTGCCATTTCAGGTGGAGTGCCTCGTGCACCTCCACCTTTCCCACGAGGACCGTGGCCTCCTCCTCCCTTGCAGTCATCTCCTGCTGCAGCTCTCTTATCGACGCCTCTTGGGTCGCCTGGGCCCCCATCAGCCTTGTGGTCGTCGCGTTCATGGACTCTAAGAGTTCCACTTTCAGCTCCGTAAAACACCGGAGGAGAGCGGCCTGCTGCTCCTCCGCCCATTTTCTCCAATCTTCTAGTGCGCCACCGGCCGCCATTTTGGTCCTCTTCCCCCGCTTTTTTGGGGAGCTGCTGCCGCTTTTTTTGTCGCCCCACTCCGAGTACCGACCATAAAGTTGGTCTCACTCTCCTCAGGGAGCCTTCCCCCACCGGGATTCGTCTTTACAGTACCGTCGGGGCCCTCCAATCGGCCCTTAAACACCTTTGTCGCAGGAGCTGCCAAATGTGCGACTTAGCTGGTCATAGCCGCAACCGGAAGTCCATGCCAATATATTAACCCCCAATCCCATGTGAGAGAGCCTCCCTTTTCAGCTGGGTGTGCCTATGATTTTGGTGGCATACCTCTCTCTGCTGTACAGAAATAAACCTGTCTCTAATATCTCGTTTCTCCCTTTTGATCTTATCATCTCCAAACAACTAATCTCATATTTCATGCTCTCAGCATGAAAGTGTGACATGCATTCCTATGTCTCCACTTTGAACTCCCACCTTCTGTAGTTTTAACACCTATAATTTTATACTCTATTGATCATCGAATCATAGAATCTACACAGTGCAGAATAATAATAAAATCTTTATTGTCACAAGTAGTCTTACATTAACACTGCAATGAAGTTACTGTGAAAACCCCTAGTCGCCACATTCCGGCACCTGTTCAGGGACACTGAGGGAGAATTCAGAATGTCCAATTCACCATCAGCACGTCTTTTGGGACTTGTGGGAGGAAACCGGAACACCCGGAGGAAGCCCACGCAGACACGGGGAGAACATGCAGACTTGGCACAGACAGTGATCTAAGCCAGGAATCGAATCTGGGACCCTGGAGCAGTGAAGCAACAGTGCTACCCACTGTGCTACCGCGCTGCCCTTTGGAGGCCATTTGGCCATTTGGCCCATCATGTCTGCACCGACCAACCGAGTGAGCACTCTACCCAGGTCCCCGCCTTATTCCCGTAACCCTACAATTCCACCTAACCATTGTAGCCGAACAGGCGCCGTCGTGTGGCGACTCAGGGATTTTCACAGTAACTTAATTCAGTCTTAATGCAAGCCTACTTACATTAGTGTGAAACTAATAAAGATTATTATTATTGCTGGAATACAGGCCCAGATTTGTGAATTCAGCTCCGGACACACAGCTAGAACTCAAACTGGAAAATTTCACCATCCTCTGGCTGAAGAAATTTCTCCTCATCTCAGTTTTAAAGTATCGTCCCTTCAGTCTGAGGCTGTTTCTAGTTTCCTCCTAGTGGAAACTTCCTCTCCATGTCCACTCTATCCAGGCCTCGCAGTATCCTGTAAGTTTCACTAAGATCTCCCCTCATTCTTCGAAACTCCAACGAGAACAGACCGAGTCCTCAACCACTCCTCAAATGACAAGCTCTTCATTCCAGGGATCATACTTGTGAACCTGCCCTGGATCCTTTCCAAACCCAGCACATCTTTTCTTAGATTAGGGGCCCAAAACTGCTCACAATACTCCCAATGTTGTCTGAACAGAACCTTATACAGCCTCAGAAGTACATCCCTGGTCTTGATGAGCAGTACGGTAGCACAGTAGTTTGCACTGTTGCTTCACAGCTCCAGCGACACAGGTTCGATTCCCGTCTTGGGTGACTGTGCAGATTCTGCACGTTCTCCCTGTGTCTGCGTGGGTTTCCTCCGGGTGCTCCGGTTTCCTCCCACAAGTCCCGAAAGACGTGCTTATTAGGTGAACTCTGAATTCTCCCTCTGTGTACCCGAAAAGGCTCCGGAGTGTGGCAACTCGGGGATTTTCACAGTAACTTCATTGCAGTGTTAATGTAAAACTACTTGCGACACTAATAAAGATTATTATTATTATTATTGTATTCTAATACTCTCGACATGAATGCGAACATTGCATTTGTCTTCCAAATTGCTGACTGAACGTGTACGTGAGAATTCTGAACTAGGACTCCTAAATCCTTTTGTGCTTCTGATTTCCTGAGCCTTTTCCCATTTCGAAAGTAGTCTATGCCTCCATTCTTCCTACCAAAATGCATAACCTCACACTTAAAATTAAAGCTCATGTATTGGGAGTAAGTATTGACATTGATAGAGAACTGGTAGGCAAACAGGAAGCAGAGATTGGGAATAAGAGTCCTTTTCAGAGTGGCAGGCAGTGACTAGTGGGCGACCGCAGGGTTCAGTGCTGGGACCCCAGCTGGTCACAATATACATTAATGATTTGGACGAAGGAATTGCAATATCTCCAAATTTGCAGATGACACTAAGCTGGGTGGCAGTGTGTGCTGTGAGGAGGATGCAAAGAGGCTGCAGGGTAACTTGGACAGGCTGAGGGGGCAAATACTTGGCAAATGCAATATGATGTGGATAAATGTGAGGTTATCCAGTTTGGTGGCAAAAACAGGGAGGCAGATTATTATCTGAATGGTGGCAGTTTGGGAAAAAGGGGAATTGCAACGAGACCTAGGTGTGATGGTGGAACAATCACTGAAGGTTGGCATGTCGGTACAGCAGGCAGTGAGGAAAGCTAATGGCATGCTGGCCTTCATTGCAAGAGGATTTGTATATAGGAGTAGGAATGTCTAGCTGCAGTTATACAGGCCTTGGTCAGGTCACACCTTGAGTATTGTGGGCAGCTTTGGTCTCCTAGTTTGAGGAAGGATATTCTTGCTATTGAGGGTGTCCAGTGAAGATTCACCAGACTAATTCCCAGGATGGCAGGACTGACATATGAAGAAAGACTGGATCGTCTGGGTTTATACTCACTGGAGTTTAGAATAATTAGAGGAGATTTCATAGAAACATATAAAATCCTGATGGGACTGGACAGACTGGATGCGGGAAGAATGTTGCGATGTTGGGGACGTCCAGAACTAAGGTCACAGCCTAAGGCTAAGGGGTAAACTATTCAGGACTGAGATGAGGAAGAACTTCTTCTCTCAGAGTCGTGAACTTGTGGAATTCTCAACCACAGAAAGCTGTTGGGGCCATTTTGTTGGATATATTCAAGAGGGAGCTGGGCATGGCCCTTGCAGCTAACAGGATCAAGGAGTATGGAGAGAAAGCAGGAGTGGGAGACTGAATTTGCATGATCAGCCATGATCATATTGAATGGTGGTGCAGGCTCAAAGGGCCGAATGACCTCCTCCTACACCTATTTTCCACATTGAATTCCATCTATCACTTCATTGCCCACTCTCCTAGCTTATCCAAGTCCTTCTGCAGCCTGCCTGCTCCCTCAATACTACCTGTCTCTCTGCATATCTTTGTATCATCTGCAAACTTAGCAACAGTGCCTTCAGTTCCTTTTCCCAGATCATTAATGTATATTGTGAAAAGTTGTGATCCCAGCACAGACCCTGAGGCACACCACTAGTCACAGGCTGCCATGCTGAAAAAGATCCCTTTATCCCCACTCTCTGCCTTCTGCCAGTCAGCCAATCCTCTATCCATGCCAGGATCTTACCCTGAACACCATGGGCTTTCAACTTATTCAACAGCCTCATATACGGCACCTTGTCAAAGGCCTTCCGGAAATTTAAATTGATCACGTCCATTGGTTCTCCTTTGTCTAACCTTCTTGTTACCTCCTCAAAGAATTCCAACAGATTTGTGAGACATGATTTCCCCTTGATGAAGCAGTGCTGACTCAGTCCTATTTTACCATGCACTTCCAAGGACTCCACAATCTCATCTTTAATAATGGACTCTAAATTCTTACCAATGACCAAAATCAGGCTAACCGGCCTATAGTTTCCCGTCTTATGCCTCCCTCCCTTCTTAAACAGGGGTGTTACATTAGCCATTTTCCAGTTCTTTGGGACACTCTCTGCCTCTGGTGATTCCTGAAAGATCATCATCAATACCTCTACAATCTCCTCAGCTATCTCTCTTAGACCCTGGGGTGTAGTCCATCTGGTCCAGGTGATTCATCCGCCTTCAGACCTTTCAGTTTCCCTGAAGCATTCTCCTTAGTGATGTCACTACACTCACCTCTGCCCCCTGATTATCCTGGAATTCTGGTATCCCACTGGTGTCTTCCACCGTGAAGACTGATGCAAAGTAACTATTCAGTTCCTCTGCCATTTCTTTGTTCCCCATTACTACTTCTCCAGCCTCATTTTCCAGTGGTCCAATGTCAATTCTTGCCTCTCTCTTTCCTTTTACATATTGAAAAAACTCTTGCTATCTTCTTTTATATTACTAGCTAGCTTACACTCATATTTAATCTTTTACCCCCTTATTGCTTTTTTAGTTGTCCTCTGCTCGCTTTTAAAGGATTCCCAATCCTCCGGCTTCCCACTAATCCTCGCCACTTTGTATGCTTTTTCTTTTATGCTGGCCTTGACTTCCCTCAACAGCCATGGATGCCTCGTCTTCCCCTTAGCATGTTTCGTCCTCCTTGGGATGAATTTCTGTTGTGCGTCCCGATAACCCCCCCCCAAAACTCCTGCCATTGCTGTTCCACTGTCTTCCATGCTAGGCTCCTTCTCCAATCAACTCTGGCCAGCTCCTCCCTCATGTCTGTGTAGTTACCCTTATTTAATTGTAATACCGTTACATCTGATTGCAGCTTCTCCCTCTCAAACTGCAGGGTAAATTCTATCATATTGTGGTCACTGCTCCCTAAGGGTTCCTTCACCTTAAGTTTCCTAATCAAGTCTGCCTCATTACACATCACCAAATCCAGAATTGCCTGTTCCCTAGTCGGCTCTGTCATAAACTGTTCCAAAAAACCATCTCGTAGACATTTCATGAATTCCTATTCTTGGGATCCACTACCAACCTGATTTTCCCAGACCACCTGCATGTTGAAGTCCCCCATGATTATTCAGTTGGGTGTGAGTATGGGAGTGTGGGGGGAAGGGGTGGGTTGTGGGGGTCTGTCTGGGAGGCCGGTGTTGTGGGGTGCGGATATTGGAGGACGGCATGGAACAGGGCCCTCAGGGCAGTCAGGGGTATGCCCAGTGACAGCCCTTGGAGGCAGCAGGGGTCCTGGCCAGAGATGCGGGGACACCATGGGGTAGGGAATACCCGGTGTGTGACCGCTCACCACCCTCCACCCACCAGGACCCCCCCCCCCCCCCCCCGCCGCGCCCCTGCCCCCCAGGAAGGACTCATGTGATGGAATGGCTAACATGCCTTCAGGGACCTCCCAGGCGGACTATGGAAAGTGACCAGGGCATGTCCTTTGAGTGGGGGAGATGGTGGGGGTGGGAAAGGATGGTTGAGCTGCCAGTAGCCAGATCCCTAATCAACGAACCTGGAGGCGATTAAGTTGTCTCGTGTGCACCAGCTCTGGTGCACACGTCGTGGGACCTCCTTTGCCTGGCCAAGCCCTATGTTCTGCCATACTGGACCTCCTCCACATGCTCCTTGTCACACAAGGCATGCAATTCCTCTACCTCCTCCTTCACCATGTCGCCCCTCTGCTGCGCAATATTGTGGAGGCCACCACAATGTGTGAGACCCTCTCAGGGCTGTACTGGAGGGCCCCACCAGTGTCCTCCTCTCGCACTCTCCTCTATCTGCTGACTGTCTGTCCCAGTGTCCTCCCTCCGCACTCTCCTCTATCTGCTGCTGACTGTCCCAGTGTCCTCCTCTCGCACTCTCCTCTATCTGCTGCTGACTGTCTGTCCCAGTGTCCTCCTCTCGCACTCTCCTCTATCTGCTGCTGACTGACTGTCCCGGTGATCTCCTCTCCTGCTCTCCTCTATCTGCTGCTGACTGTCCCAGTGTCCTCCTCTCGTAGTCTCCTCTATCTGCTGCTGCTGACTGTCCCAGTGTCCTCCTCTCGTACTCTCCTCTATCTGCTGGCTGTCTGACCCGGTGTCCTCCTCTCCTGCTCTCCTCTATCTGCTGCTGACTGACTGTCCCGGTGTCCTCCCCTCGCACTCTCCTCTATCTGCTGCTGACTGTCTGTCCCGGTGTCCTCCCCTCGCACTCTCCTCTATCTGCTGCTGACTGTCTGTCCCGGTGTCCTCCTCTCCTGCTCTCCTCTAGGTACGATTCCAATCGTAACAGCCACAACAGTTCATAATCTACTCCTCGTGATCAAGGACTATTTTGTATATCTTTTTATTTATTTACTTTGAACTCAATTCTCACTTCTAACCTGGATTAATGTGTGTGTGTATGTTACCATTTTTTCCTTTAGTAATTTATAAACTCACTCTATCTTGAACTCAAGAAAACCTGGTTAAATTGGCTCCTTTTAAAACATAACTATTGGGTCTTGGAAAAGGTGTCTGCAGAAATCTATCCTTTTTAGATTAAATCTTAATTTGGCCAACAGAGGGGGTTGATTAAAGGCAGGGAGCAGGTTCATCCCTCAATATCAGGCTTTGTAACAATTTGGGGTATCCCAGTTAGATGGTGAAAATAGAGGGGTCTCGCCCGGATCAAAAACCTTGGGGTACCTCACCTGGGGGGTCAGTCATAACAATATGAGGTGAAAGTGGAGAAGGGCACGTTCCATAGATAGTAATGAACAGCAATGAAGGGAAAATGGGAAGATGTGTGGCAAAAGAGGAAAGGGGAAAGGTTCAGATCCTGGGATTTGTCCTTTAGGAAGTGAGGAAGGAGTATATTAAACTGGGAGGGAGTGGGGAAAGATAGTCTCAGCATGAACTCTGGGGGAGGGGTCAGCTCGAAGCGAGGGAGTTAAGAAGAATAAATGCAAATTCCCAACCGCCATGAAAATGCAGCATTGTCACCCTTCAATATCTGCATTTCCCTCTCAGGCTCTCATGTCGTGGGAGCAGAGTGAGAAATGGAAACACAGAAATCCCAGCTCCGGAGTGGGAATCAGGTGAAGGGATGGAGGATGGGACTGGGCGGTTTGACTGACTGAAGCAGGGAGTAAATGAAGGAAGAAGAAGCACAAGATATTTAATTTACTTTTTATTTCTGACATTTGCAAAGTACAATTTTAAAATTGTTATTGGCCAGGGTTCAGAGAACACCAAAGTATATCATAGAGTTCACCTGACCTACAACTGTTTATAGATTTTGGTTATGGCATAAGGGCCTACTTTACAGGTATATGCAACAGAGGCCTTAAGTATTTTTAAACAAAACAAAGTTTATCCTACAAATTCAGTTAACATTTTATAAACACACACAGTAAGCATTTTTATCAACTACAAACATAAATACCCCACACAGCTACAGTACTATATATTTAACTTCCCTTTCCTGTTTAACTCAAGTAACAACATCCATAAATCAGACAATCCCTTTTACCACAAAACAGTAGGTTTTAATTCCTTCCAGAACATAGTTATTACTTTGAAGTTATGAAGTGATCTGGAGACACCTTTTTAACATGCAGAGAGAAAGACTCCAAGATCCTTGTTGTCTGAATACATCTTCCAACCGCCTGAACCGAAAGTAAAACTCAGAGCCACAAACAGCTTCCAGCTCAAATCAAAAGTAAAATCCTGAGCCACAGGCCAGCTCCACCCATACAATGACATCACTGCAGCCATTTGAGAAGACAAACATTTCTTAAATGGACATTCACATGACAAAATGAAATCACACATGTAATGACAACCTGTTGTCAATGGTGGTTTCTAACCCTCAACCCCCGGCCTCTGCCCCGACCCTAATCATGGGGTCATCATTGTGACTTCATGGATGATGTGACTCTACGACCCCACCTCTTTTTCCGATCCGGATCCAAACTGGAGCAGATTTTCAAAAAACGGTTTTCATCCCGAGTGCCAAAAAAAGGATAAAGTTTCTCGGTGAATTTATTCCCAGTGAAGGTATGGAGATGGGATTTGGTGTCCGCATCGTAAAATGAAACTGTCCCAGACTCATAACTGAGATAAACGCCCACCTTCCCAGGGATCTGACTGACAGGGAGAGTAGAGTCAGAGGAGGAGTTTATATGAAGCTTATCCTTATACCTCCCGATGGTCCAGAATCCACTCACAGGGCTCAGACTTACCCCTTTCCTCCTCTCCACAGACTCTATGGCTACTCCCAGGCTCCAGCTCTGATTCCCTGCTCCCTCCACCTCCCAGTAATGTCTCCCCGATGTGAATCCCTCTGCTCCCAGCATACACAACCAGAAGGTAAACCTCTTTTCGGTGTCAGGAAGATTCTTCTTGATCCGGGTTCGTCTCAAACTCTTCAGATCCTCAGACACCTCGAGCCAGGGATTTGCTGTTTCCACATCCAGGGTCATAGAGACTGGGAGAGAAAAAAGAGAATTAGAGTCACAGGAGATCAGGAAAGAGGGATCGGGGAAGATTCTCTCCTCGATTTTACCATTTCTAATTTTGTTTCCTTTTCCTCAACATGGAAATGAGCTACCCCGATGGGAGGAAAGGAGATTCTGGCAAGAGAGAAAAACATTACAACTTCCACAGAGGGAAGACCCAAAGTAAAACTAAATAATGTTCCCAGTTTAATGCAATATAAAAGTGGTTTGCAATACCGGGGTTTCAAAGACCTACCACGCTGTTTACCAGATCACTGATTGAGGAAACTCACTCTGTCGGACTGGGTGTGCATGTGTTTATGCGTGTGTATAAGAGTCTTTAGGTGTACAGGCATGTGGGCATGTGTATGGATTAATGGTCGAGTGTGTATATTGACGGTTGTGTGTATGTGAGTATATGGGATGAAAGTTACCCAGGGAAACATTTTACAAAATAGATAGGAAACCATTTTGATCCATGAGGCACTGACACCAACCAGTACTGGATATAGAGGAAGGTGTACCATCGAGACACACTGCACTGGATTCAGTGTCCTGGTAAATTGCAGAAATGGGTCTTTGTGGAGAGCCTCTTGTCGTGTAATGAGTAATGTCCTCACCTCTGAGCCAGAAGCTCTGGGTTCAGGTCCCGCTCCAGGACTTGATGACCAAGGAAGATGCGTTCATAACAAAACCAAAGAGTTTGATTACCAACTTGTAAATCCTTCCAACATACACCAATGGCAGATGGTAACAGTGGGGAGATTCCATGTAATGGAGACAGAATTGAAACTTTGACTATCACCATCCATAGCTCTGGGCTATAACATGGATGTAAAAGTGCATGTTGCCGCATAACCCAGACTCCTTGGGGGCCAGTTGGCTGGATGACTAGTGTGGATCAAATTGGTCTAGCAGCATGAAGTTCAATCCTTATTCTGATGGGATGGATTTGGGACCTGCCACCTTCCCGTACCCATGATGGAGATCAGTTTTCTGCCTTTTTGCAGAGAACTGAGGGAGAGCTTTAAACTAAATAGGGATGGAAGGGAGTGTTCACATGAGGGGAGATACAGAAAGTTCAAAAGGAAAGACATGGCAATAGTGCAGACTAGACTAGTGATGACAGGAGCGTGACAGGAAGAGACAGAATGTGCAGACAGAAGAGTGCGCCAGCAAATAAGTTCAGAAAAAGGGAAAATGGTTCCTGGCCAAAAGGCTGGAAGGCTGTGCACCAGAGGTGGTCGCAGAGGACCAAACGGGCTTTGTCAAGGGTAGGCAGCTCACAGTGAACACTAGGCACCCCCCCCCCCCCCTCTCCCCCCCCCCCCCCCCCCCCCCCCCCCCCTGCCCACAGAGGTGATCGTCTCCCTGGACGCAGAAAAGGCCTTCAACAGGGTGAAATGGAACTACCTCCTCCAGGAGCGGGATTCACAGCCTGGGGGAGGCTACTGTACAACGCTCCCAAAGTAAGTGTCCGAACTAACACCACCAACCCTGATTACTTCCAGTTACAGAGAGGAATAAGACAGGGCTGCCCCTTGTCCCCACTCTTGTCCGCGCTAGCGATCGAACCCCTGGCAATAGCATGGCGGGACGCAAAAAGCTGGAAGGGAATGGGGAGAGGGGACAGAGAGCACAGAATCTCACTCTATGCAGATGACCTGCTCCTCTATGTCTCAAAGCCACAGGAGGGACCGACGGTAATACTGCAAATACTGAAAGAGTTTGGAACCTTGGCCGGCTACAAATGTAACCTGGACAAAAGCGAGGTATTCCCAGTGAACCCAAAAGGGAGAGGGTCAGAGCTGAAGGGGCTCCCATTTAAAACAGCCCAGAACAGGTTCCATTACCTGGGGATCCAAATAGCCAGAGACTGGACACAGATCCACAAGTGGAACCTGACCAGCCAGGTGGAGGAAGTAAGAAAAGACATTCAACGGTGGGGCTCACTCCCACTCTCCCTGGCAGGGAGAGTGTAGACGATCAGGAAGAACGTACACCAAGGTTCCGCTTCCTGTTTAGATCCATCCCGATCTTCATCCCCAAGGCCTTTTTCCAAAACGTAGACAATCTAATCATGACATTTGTGGGGGTGGGGTAAGGACCCAAGAATTCTCAAACCAACACTGCAAAGAGGAAAAGTCAAAGGGGGCTTGGCGTTACCGAACCTACAATACTACCACTGGGCAGCAACGGCAGAAAGAGTGAGGGGATGGGTACAAGAACTCGACACAGGTTGAGTACAAATAGAAGAGGCCTCCTGTAAAGGAACGACCCTCCGGGCCCTGGCCACAGCAGCACTCCCATCCTCCTCAACAAGATACACAACGAGCCCAGTGGTAGCGGCCATGCTGAGATCATGGACCCAGTTGAGACAGCACTTCAGGATAACCAGAATATTCACCTATGGTCCCCATCTGCGGTAATCACAGAGTCCCCCCAGCCATGCTAGATACCACCTTCAAAGGATGGAGGTGGGACGGGGGCACATTGACGGTTGGGGACTTCTACGTAGGGCGTGGACTGACGACACTGGATGAACTGACAAGGAAGTGGAAACTAACAAAAGGACAGGAATTGAGACACCTCCAAATAAAACACTTCCTCCGCAAAGAGACAGTAGGGTACCCAGGGCCCAAGAAAACACACTACTGGAGGACCTGATAGGCACAAGCAGTGAGAAGGGGGGGCTATGTGGGAAAATATATGGACAGCTACTGGACAGAACTCGAACACCACTGGGCGAGACCAGACAAAAATGGGAGGACGAACTGGGGACAGAGGTAGGATGGGGACTCTGGAGCGAAGCACTGAGCAGGGTGAACTCCACCTCCTCCCGCGTAAGGCTAAGCCTAATGCAGTTCAAAGTGGTGCACAGAGCGCATCTGACCAGAACCCGAATGAGCTTCCCCGAGGTGGAGGGCAAATGTGAGCGATGCCAGAGGAGCCCTGCCAACCACAACTACATGTTTTGCCCAAGCTTGCTGGGTTCTGGACAGCCTTCTCCGAGGCAATGTCCAAGGTTGTGGGGTGAGGGTGAAGCCGTGCCCAATAGTGGCAATCTTCGGGGTATCAGAACAGCCAGAGTTACACATGGGGAAGAGGGCTAATGCCCTCGCTTTCGCTTCCCTAATCGCAAGCCGGAGAATCCTGCTCGGCTGGCAATCGGCAGCACGACCCAAAGCTGCAGACTGGCTCGCTGACCGCACGGAATTTCTCCACCTGGAGAAGATTAAGTACGCCACCTGAGGGCTGGAGGAAGGCTTCCTGGTTATTTGGGGGAAGTTTGTCGGCCTGTTCCAAAACCTGTTCGACGCCAGCAACGAGGAGTAAGCTAAGGGGGAAAAAAGAAAGATAGATGGGGAATCAAAGGACTGCGCAACCCGAGGTTGGAGGCAGGGGGGGAGGAAGGTGAGAAAACAACAAGAGAAGAGAAAGGTGCTGAAGCCAATGGTGGGGGGGGGGGGGGGGGGGGCATGGATGAAGGTGGGGGGGGGGGGGGGGGGGAGTGGGGGGAAATCATAGACCGCTCCAGAGGGCAACAACATTTACATAGAGTTAGTTAAATGGACAAAACAAACCTCTGTAAAATAAAGTAAATTAGTGCGGGCAAGAAAAATGCAATGTATATACACAGTAACTGTTTATAAATATGAGAAAAGCCAATAAAAAGAGCTTAAAAAAATAGAATAGGGAAAACGGTAAAAGTCAAAATTAAAGGCTCTTTATCTGAACAGCATTCATAAGAAGATGGATCAATTGACAGAATAAATAGAAATGAATGAGGGCAATGCCATCGCCATTAGGTTGCAAAGTTATCATATCTGAGATCTGAATATTCAAAGATATTTGATATTCCAAAAGGGCGGAAAGAAAGGAAAGGACTCGTTGTGTTCATACCGGATAAGGTCAGCACATCGTGAGAAATGATAGTCAGATAATCAAAATGAAGCTTGGGTGGGAAGAAATAAAAATGAAAATAAATCACTGGTGGGATGGTTTGCAGACCCCCGGAAAGACTTTAGATCAGAGTTTCTCTCAAGAAATAATGGCACTTGTAATAAAGGTGCTGCAATAATCATAGGAGATTTTCATCATCAAATAGATTAGACAAATCAAATTAGCAAACGGTATCCTGGAGCATGAGATCATGCTGTATTTGGGACCATTTCTTTGAACATTATTTTCTGGAAGCCAACCAGGGGACAGGTTATTTTCAATGCGATAAAGTGTTTTTACAGAGTATTAATTAATGTCCTCATAGTAAAGATTCTCTCGGTAAGAGAGAACTTTAGAACTTCATATCCAGGGAGAGAAATGTGAGTCTAAAACGAGAGTCTTAAACTTAAACAAACGCAATTACAAAGGTATGAAGACAGAGGCCGGGATTCTCCGTCTGTTCATGCCAGCGGGATTCTCCAGGCCCACTGCAGTGAATGGAGTTTTGACTGAGCGCCAAATTCTCCGTTCTCGTTGGCAAAGGTGGTGCGGCGAGGCGAACTCGGATCAGAGAATCCCGGCTAGAGTTGGCTAAAGTGGAATGGAGGGAAAAGAAATAACAGCAGCGAAGCAGTGACACATATTCAAGGGTATATTTCATAAGTCTCAATAAACATATACTCCATTGAGAAAGAAACAGTATATAAAAAGGATACGCCTCTCATGGCTAACTAAGGAAGTTAAAGATGGTATCAAACTAAATGAAAAGCTGCGGGAGTCTCCGCCAGCGGAATCCTCCGCTTTGCCGGCAGCGCACTTTCCCACGGATTTCCTGATGGTACGGGTTGGCCACAATAGCAAACCCCATTGGCCGGCTGCGGGAACGGAAAATTCCACTGCCGACGGGGCGTGCCGTGCCGGAAAACGGGGCTGGTGGGACGGAGAAATGCGCCCTCGATGTACAATGCTGCAAAGGTTAGTGATGGCCCAGAAAACTGGGGCTTATTTAGAAACCAATAAAGTGGGATGAATTGGAATGCAAGGGAAAACAAGCAAAGAAACAGTGAAAACTTCGACAAGGACATAAAAAAGGAAGAAAGTAATTAAGAGGATGAGGCTGCGAATGAATAATAAAAAAAGGAAATAGCAGGGACTTTGAACAAGTATTTTGTAACTGTCTTCTCAGTAGAAGATGCAGAAACATCACAGGACTTGTCCAAAAACACTGGGAAGGGGGCAGAAGTCGGGGGAAAAGGGAAGGAGGAACTTAAAACAATCAGAATCGCAAATGAAAAGGTGCGAGGAAAACTAATGGGACTAAAGGCAGATAGATCCCATGGACCTGAGGCCTGCATATTAGGGTCTGAAAGGAAGTAGCTGCAGAGATTGTGGAAGCACAGTAGCACAGTGATTGGCACAGTTGCTTCACAGCACCAGGGTCCCAGGTTCGATTCCCCAGCTTGGGTCACTGTCTGTGTGGAGTCTGCATGTTCTCCCCGTGTCTGTGTGGGTTTCCTCCGGGTGCTCCGGTTTCCTCCCACAGTCCAAAGATGTGCAGGTTAGGTGGATTGGCCATGCAAGTTGTCCTTAGTGTCCAAAAAAGATTAGGTGGGGTTACTGGGTTACGGGGATAGGGTCGAGGTGTGGACTTGAGTGGGGTGCTCTTTCCAAGAGCCGGTGCAGACTTGATGGGCCGAATGGCCTCCTTCTGCACTGTAAATTCTGTAAATTCTATGTCTATGTCTAAGTATTAGTTGTAATCTTCAATTGGAAAATCACAAATGTAACACCATTATTCAAGAAGGGAGGGTAACAGAAAATAGCGAACAATTGGCCAGTTAGTCTGACGTCCCTCATTGTAAAAATACGGGAATCCATTATTAAGGATGTAGCAGCAGGAGATTTGAGCCTGAACTGGGCAAGCCATATCAATACCGTGCAATACTGTGGCTACAAGAACAGGTCAGATCCTAAGAGTCATACAGTGAGTAACTAATTTGACTCCTCAAAGCCTGTCCAACATCTACAAAGGACAAGTCAGGAGTGTGATGGAATGCTCTCCACTTGCCTGGATGAGTGCAGCTCCAACAACACTAAAGAAACTTGACACTATCCAGGACAAAGCAGCCCCACTTGATTGATACCCTATTCACAAACATTCACTCCCTCCACCACCAGTGGAGTAGCAGTAGCAGCCGTGTGTACCCTCTACAAGATGCACTGCAGGAACTCACCAAGGCTCCTTAAACAGCACCCATGATCACTACCATCTAGGAGGACAAGGACAGCACCACCCAGATGTCATTCATCAAACTGACTTGGAAATATATCGGCCGTCGCTGGGTCAAATACCTGGATCGCCCTCCCTAACAGCACAGTACCTGCACCTCAGGGACTGCAGCGGGTTCAAGAAGACAGATCAGCACCACCTTGTCAAGGGACGATTAGGGATGGACAATAAATGCTGGTCCAGTCAGTGAGCTCCACATCCAGTGAATAAATTTTTAAAAATTACTGGGAATGTGACAAAGGGAAACCAGTAGATATAGTGTAGTTCGATTTCCAAAAAGTAATTTAAAGTGTCAAGATAACTAAGATATTTAAAGATAACCAAAGTGTTAATGCACAAGATTAGAGTTAATGTTTTGAGGTGATATATTAACATGGATAGTGAATGAACTAACATGAAACAGAGTCAGGATAAATAGGTCATTTTTGGCAAATAATAACCAGAGCACCACCATAGATATGTGCTAGGACTTCAAATATTTACAATCAACATTAATAATTTGGATGAAGGGACTGAATTTATTGTCACTAAATTTGATGATGATACAGGAATAAGTACGAAAGCAAGTTGTGAGGATGATATCATTGGCGCTATTTAACAGAAAAGTTTCTCAGGGCGCGATTTAACCAAATGGGAACAAAGTCCTATAGGAAGCATATTTAGCCGCATGTTATGCAGTGCTCAGAGCGCCGAGAATCAGCCTGCTTTTTAACTCACGCCCCCGGTTAGATAGGGGCATCAACGGGGAACGCATAGTCGAGGCCGCACAGAGCCCCATTTTCTGCACTGACGCGCTCCACTCACTGGAACAGTTCAGTGTAGCGAGAGTACCAGCTTGCCACGCTGGCAGTCCCACCTGGATGTCAGCCTGGCACTGTCATGGTTCACAGATGGCACTACCAGCTGGCAGGGGCACTGCCTGGATGCCAGGTGCCAAGCTGGCATTTTTTGTGCAGCGGTGATCGGGCTGGGGGGTGCCCTGCGTGGGTGCTTACCTAAGCGTTTGTTTCTTGATGTGATGAGTGCCGGAAAATATAGGCTAAACACACTAGCTATGGGACATAGTTCCCTTATCCAAACTGCAAATCATAGACGGAGGCCATTGCCCATCGAGTCTGCATGGACCCTCTGAAAGAGCACACGACCCTAGGCCCAATCCCCCACCTTGCAATCTTTTTTAGGGGCAATTTAGCATATCCAATCCACCTAACCTGTATATCTTTGGTCTGGGGAGGAATCCGGAGCATCTGGAGGAAACCCACGTAGACACGGGGAGAACGTGCAAACTTCACACGGTCGCCCGAGGTTAGAATCGAGCCCGGATCCCTGGTACTGTGAGGCAGCAGTGCGAACCTCTGTGCCTACCGCTCTAGGACTTTGCTCCTCCCTCTGCAACTGGATCCTCGACTTCCTGGCCCATAGACCACAATCAATAATGATAAACAATGACACATCCTCCATGATAGTCCTCAATACTGGGGCCCGCAAGGTTGCGTAATTAGTCCCCAACTCTACTCCTTATACACACACGACTACTACAAGTTTGCTGATGACACCACCGTAATGGGTCGTATCTCAAACAGTGATGAGTCAGAGTATGGGAGGGAGATAGAGAACCTAGTGGAATGGTGTCACAACAACAACCTCTCCCTCAAAGTCAGCAAAACTAAGGAGCTGGTCATCTGCTCCAGGAAGCGAAGTGTCGTACACATGCCTGTCTGCAGCAATGGCACTGAGGTGGACATGGTTGACAGCTTCAAAGTCCCAGGCGTAAACATTATCAATAATCTGTGCTGGTCCACCCACGTCGACGCTATGACTAAAAAGCACAACAGCGCCTATATCCTCAGGAAACTAAGGAAATTCAGCATGTCCACATTGACTCTTCCCAATTTTCACAGTTACACCATAGAAAGCATCCTATCTGGCTGCATCACAGCCTGGTATGGCAACTTCTTGGCCCAGGACCGCAAGAAACTACAGAGAGTCGTTAACACAGCCCAGTCCATCACACAAACCCAGCTCCCATCCATTGACTCCATCTACACCTCCTGCTGCCTTAGGAAAGCGGGCAGCATAATCAAAGACACCTCCCACGTGGGTCATTCTCTCTTCCAAATTCTTCCATTGGGCAGAAGGTACAAAAGTCTGAAACCACACACGAAACAGATTCAAAAACAGCTTCTTCCCCACTGTTACCAGACTCCTAAATGGCCCTCTTATGGACTGAACTGATCTCTGCATGCATCTTCTCTACTGTTGTAGCACTACACTCCGTATGCTTCACCCGATGTCTATGTCTATGGGCACAATCTTCCGGCCTCATTACACTCGCGCTCAAGTGGGAGAAGCCAGAAACGGGAACCGCGCCAGGCGCCAAACAGTTTGCGACGCAGTCGGCCTGCTCCCGCAGGCGAAATCAGAATCTCGCTGTCGCATGGCGAGAAACCAGTTATCACCACTTAAGTCCCAATTCCGTGCAATTAATGAGAGATACCCGTCATCCAATTGCCTCCTGTCATTCAACGGCCTCCCAGCAAGTGCTCACACTGGCGCCGATTAGCACTCCTTTTGAAAAACGTGAGCCTGGCGGAAAGGCGTCTGTGGGGAGCCGAGGAGGTGAATAGCCATCTTTGCTCAGAGGCAAAGAGACCGGGGATGCTGGGCTTGCTACCCCAGTGCTCAGCAGGGAGTGGGGGACCCTCGGCTGGGGGTGGGGGACCCTTCGCATAGGTGGGCCGCCATGTGGGGGTGGGGAGGCAACCGCTCGCGGCACCAGCAGGCCAATTGCTGGATCCCAATCCCATTCCAGGGGCAACCCTTGTCCCTGCCCACCTCCCCCACCAACCACTCATAACCCCCACCGACTGCTGAGGCCTTCGGCTGGCCCTCCTAGCCATACCACTACGTCTTGGTGCTTCCCCAGGATACACATCTGAGGTGGTGGCAGCCAGCTGCTTATATTGTCCCATGACCCTCGATGCCCCTGGCGGTCGTCCTCTGCGGACTCTGGGGCCGGAGGGCCCCGGCTCACTTGTCGGTGGCACATGCAAAACCGTGCCACCCTATCCTGTGTGCTGCCTGTGAGATGCGGCCTCATCAGAAGGGTGGAACTCGAGGGAGCTGCTGGCCACTGTCTCCACTCCATGGGCCGGGTCTGGGTTGGTACCCAGCGCCCCCTCCTCCCAATCAGTGCGCATAGGGCCCTGTACCTCACCCTCCTGGATCCCCTCCACCACGTCCAGGAGCCTCCCCAGATCTGCATCCCCGAACCTCAGGGCTGGTCTCCTTGGTGCCATTGTTGCGAGCTGGCTGGGGTTGGCTGAGCAAGTGCAGCTTAAGTGCTGCTCCACCACGTTAATAGGGGGCTGGCGAGCGCGGTTCCGGCGAATCAGCTGGCGAGCCGGCATTGGGACGAGAAACCCGTGAGGCCTCATTAAGTGGACCAGTTAATGTTGAATAGTGTTGCCAACCTCGCCGGGAAATTCACGGCAAATTGCGCTCGCTACAGCACTTGGAAATGATTCTGGAAGATCGCACCCTTAGTATTTACATTGTGTTCTTGTCATATGTCCTATGTTTTTCATGTATAGAGCGATCTGCCTGGACAATACTTTTCAATGTATCTCGGTACATGAGACAATAAATCTAAATGTAAATTTGCTTAAATCTGGCCCAAAATTGGTGTTGGTGGATGGGGGGGGGATGAGCTCGGGGGAACAATGGGAGCGAGACAAGTGGGCGCCGGAGAGATGAGTCACCAGGCTAGCAGGAAGCTAGTCAAGGAAGCCAGGTGGGGGGGGTGTGCATACAGCCACTATATGGCAGGGGTCGGGTTACAGAGGGTTGTTGTTGCTGGGGGGGGGGGGGGGGGAGGGGGGGAAGCTATTCTGCTGACATGGTAATTAGGTAACAGAGGGGGTGGGAACTGCCGGGAGGCGAACAGGGAGGGGTGTGGCACATGAGCTGGGGGCGGGCCCAAGAAGGGTTATGGTTGACAGGCACGGGGCCGGGGGGGGTAGGGGGGGGGGCAGATGCCCTCCAACCAGGCTGATCACCTGGAATGTCAGAGGACTAAATGGGACGGTCAAGAGTCGCGTGTGTTCGCACTTTTGCGGGCTCTAAAGGCGAACGTAATCATGCTGCAGGGGACACATCGGAAAGTGACAGACCAGACCAGACTAAGGAAGGGCTGGATTAGCCAGGTCTTCCACTCGGGCTTAGACTCTAAGTCCAGGGGGGTGGCAATTATGATCAATAAACGGGTTCAATTTGAGGCAGAGGGCACAATTGTAGACGGGGTTGGTAGATTTCTTATGGTCCGTGGTATGCTTGAGGGAGTGAGGGTAGTCCTGGTGAATGTATGTGCTCCAAATTGGGACGATGCTGACTTCACTAAAAGGGTGCTGCGGAAAATCCCAGACTTAGACTTGACCCCGAACTAGACCGGTCATACTCCAGAACGGGTAGGCTCCGAGCGTTGGCAAGGGAACTGAGGGGGTTCATAGAGCAGATGGGGGGGGTAGACCCATGGAGAGCCAGACGGCCGACGGGAAGGGAATACTCGTTCTACTCGCATGTTCACAAAGTAAATTTAAGAATCGATTTCTTCATCATGAGCAGGGACTGTGTAGCCGGGTTAAAAAATACAGAGTACTCGGCGATCAACATCTCGGATCATGCCTCACACTGGGTTGACCTGCAGGTCTGCAAAGGGAGTTACTAATGCCCGCAATGGAGGTTAGGCGTAGGATTGCTAGCAGATGAGGGGGTGTGTGAGAGATTGCGGAAGTGTATGCAGAACTACCTGTAGGTTAATGACACAGAGGAAATCTCAGCAGCGACCCTGTGGGAGGCGCTCAAGGCGGTGGTAAGGGGGGAGGTGATTTCAATCCGGGCCCACAGAGATAGAATGGACAGAGCAGAAATGGACAGACTGGTCAAGGAGATTCAGCGGACAGACAAGGAACACACGGAGGCCCCGAGGGAGGACCTACTTAGAGATAGACGGAGACTGCAGGCTGAGCTGGGAGTGTTGTCCACGAGCAAAGCTGCGGAACAACTCAGGAAGGCAAAGGATGTGGTCTATGAGCATGGGGAGAAAGCTAGCAGAATGCTTGCGCAACAACTCAGGAGGAAGGAGGGTTCCAGAGAAATAGGCAGGGTAGTGAACGGAATGAGGAACAGAGTAGATGACCCGTCAGGATTGAACAAGGTGTTTCGGGAGTTTTATAGCAAGCTCTATACCATGGACCCCCTGAGGAGCCGGAGGAGATGAAGCACTTCTTAGACGGACTGACCTTCCCAAAACTGGGCAGGGGGCTAGTAGACGGACTGGAGGCCCCGATTAGAGCTGAGGAAGTACTGGGGGCTTGAGGGCCATGCAGTCAGGTAAATCACAGGGGCCGGATGGATATCCCATGGAGTTCTACAAAAAGTTCTCGGAGATAGTGGGGCCGGTGCTGACTAGGGTATTTAACGAGGCGGGGATAGAGGGACGCTACCCCCGACGATGTTACAGGTTACCATTAAAACGGGATAAAGCCCCGGAAGCATGTGGGTCATACAGACCAATCTCCCTGATCAACATCGACGCAAGCTCCTGGCTAACGTCTTGGTGCTGAGAATGGAGGACTGTGTCCTGGAAGTTACCGGGGAAGACCAAACGGGCTTTGTTAAAGGCAGACAGCTGGTAGCCAACTTAAGAAGACTACTCAACGTGATCATGATGCCCCCGGAGGGCAGACTAATAATCCCACTGGAGTGGGACTATTTGTGGGAGGTACTCGGACGGTTGGGGTTTGGAGAGGGCTTTGTCGACTGGGTCAGACTATTGTACCAGGCCCCAAAAGCTTGCGTAAGGACGAATAGGACAACATCAGAGTACTTTAGACTACACCGGGGAGAACAGACAGGGATGTCCACTCTCCCCGTTGCTGTTCGCACAGGCTATAGAACCTCTGGTGATTGCCCTGAGAGCTACGAGGGGGTGGAAGGGAATGATTAGGGGAGGGGTGGAGCACAGGGTCTCGCTTTACGCGGACGGCCTGCTCCTGTACGTATCGGACCCGCTGGCTGGGATAGACAGTATACTCGGAATATTGAGAGAATTTGGCCGATTTTCAGGGTACAAACTGAAAATGACTAAGAGTGAGATGTTTGTTGTGCAGGCGAGGGGCCAGGAGAATAGGTTGAAGGGGCTGCCATTTAAGGATGGTTGGAGAAAGCTTCCGATACTTGGGGATACAGGTGGCGCGAGACTGGGGCAGGCTGCACAAGCTAAATTTGACTAGAGTGGTGGAACAAATGAAGAGCGAGTTTCGGAGATGGCATGCACTCCCGCTACCACTTGCGTGATGAGTGCAGACGGTAAAGATGACAATCCTCCCAAGATTCCTGTTTATTTTTCAGTGCCTACCGATTTTCATCCTGTGATCCTTCTTCAAAAGGGTCAACAAGTTATTATGGGCTTTGTCTGGGCAAGGAAGTCCCCGTGGGTGAAGAAAGCGATGCTTGAGAGGAACCATAGCGAGGGGGGACTGGCGCTGCCGAACCTTAGCAACTACTACTGGGCGGCCGACATAGCCATGGTAAGGAGTTGGATGGTGGGTACAGGATCTTTTGGGGGCACGTGGAGGCGGCTTCATGCAGGGGCACCAGTCTGGTAGCCCTGGTCATGGCTCCCCTACCGCTCCCGCCGGCCAAATACTTCACCAGCCCGGTAGTCGTGGCGGCCCTGCGCATCTGGGGCCAGTGGAAGAAACATGTAGGGGAGGTGGGAGCATCGGTGTGGTCTCCATTGTGCGACAACCACCGATTCGCCCCCGGGAACATGACGGTAGATTCCGAGCATGGCGGCGGGCGGGAGTGAGGAGGATGGGCGATATGTTCTTGGGGGGGGTGTTTCTCGAGCATGCGGGCCTTGGAGGCGAAATTCGGGCTATTAAGGGAAAATTACTTTAGGTACTTGCAAGTGTGTGATTTCATACGCAGACAGGTCCCATCCTTCCTACGCCTCCCACTAAACGTGATCCAGGATAGAGTAGTTTCCAGGGGAGAGGTAAGAGAGGGGAAAGTCTCGGATACTTACCAAGAACTCATGAAAGGGGAGGAGTCCCAGAAAGAGAAACTGAAACTCAAGTGGGAGGAGGAACTCGGCGAGGAAATGGAGGACGGGATATGGGCGGAAGCCCTGAGTAGGGTAAATTCAACTGCAACATAAGCTAGGCTCAGCCTGATTCAGTTCAAGGTCATCCACCGGGCCCACATGACGGTGGCCCGGATGAGCAAATTCTTGGGGAAGAAGACAAGTGTGCTAGATGCGCGGGAGGACCAGCGAATCACATCCACATGTTTTGGGCATGTCCAAAACTTAGGAGATACTGGGAGGGATTTGCGGACGTCATGTCCCAGATACTGAAAACAAGGGTGGTGATGAGTCCAGAGGTGGCAATTTTTGGGGTCTCGGAAGACCCAGGGATCCAGGAGGAGAGTGAGGCCGACTTCTTGGCCTTTGCTTCCCTGGTAGCCCGGAGACGTATACTGTTGGCATGGAGGGACTCAAAGCCCCCGAAGACCGAAGTATGGCTCTTGGACACGTCGAGCTTCCTTGGTCTGGAAAACATTAAGTTCGCCTTGAGAGGATCTTTACTAGGGTTCTCCCGAAGGTAGCAACCATTCATCGACTTCTTCGCGGCGAATTAAACATCAGCGGGCGGGGTAGAATAGAGTAGAATAGGGGGGATAAATAGGCGGATAATGTTTACGAGCGAGGATTGCTCATTTGCACTATGTTTTTGTTGATATTTGCACATTACTGTATACTGTAACCGTTTACAATGCCAAGAATACCTCAATAAAATTGTTTATTAAAAAGAATATCTGGCCTAAAGACTCTGTTTTCCTTTTAATTATGATTTTTTACTTATTTCTTCCCCCTCTGTGTTTGTCTGTCTTGTGTATGTGCACAGAGGGTGGGGGGGGGGGGGCAAGTTAAAGTGGGGGATTAGGAATTAGTTAATAAGTAGAATGAAATATGCATCAAATACAACTGGTTAACTATTAACTAGTTATAAATAAACAGTAATTGCGTTTAAATTTACAAACCTGGTGACTGTAATTATTGGGCAGCCAAGAGCCAAAGACTGGGTATTTTTCTTAGAATTATTGGTTAATTCACTTGTGTAGTAACTCTGGGTTAAGCAGAGCTGGAATTGACCGCGCTTTTGTGAAGGGTTTTGGAACACTTTCATCAGAGGAACTTATCTGAGTTTTACCAGGGTTAATGACATCCAACATTTCTCTCCACACTGGGAACGGTAAAGGGACGTTGAATTTTTCGATGGACAGGACATCATCTGCTAGTGACAGACTTTTACCCTCATCGCTAATCCTGTAAATATTAAAGAGTTGATTATAAATTAACCATAAACACTTTGCTGAGTAATTTTACCAACTTGCCCTGAGTTTCAGTAAAGTTCATGTCCTACCTCCTCTCCCCAGATGCTTCCTCCTGAAATAAACAAAACACAAATCTGAGTTGTCAGAGACGGACTGTCTATATCCAGAAAGCAGAAATGACCCTCACATTGCTACAAGCTGCTGAGAATTGTCAATTCCCATTGCTGCAGACATGGAATAGAAAGAGGATGTCACACAAAGGATATTGAAGCACAGGAGAAAGTATCAAAAAGATCGACAGCAACTGAGAGGCTTCAACTAACAGCAAAGATTGATCAACTTTACTGTAGAAAAGTGAAGACCCGAGAGACATCTTTCAAATTATGAAAGGGGTCGGATTTGATAGATTCAGTGAAGATGTTTCCACTTGTAGAGAATCCAGAAATAGAGACAGTAAACATAATTACAGTTGCAAATAAATCCATTCGGGAGTTCAAGAGAAACATCTTCACTGAGGGAGTGTTGAGAATGTGGAACTCACTCACTGAGCCCCTGGCAGAATCTAATGTAAGGGGGTTTTGCCTGCCAACTGGTGAGCTGGCGAGTTCCCTATGCCACCTGTTTTCGGGTACGTCTGCCCTATTAAGTGGCAATCCACATGATCGTGTGGATCATGTTGTGACTGTGAACTTTCACTGAACTAAACCGCTCTTAATTGATCAGCGGTGGGCCTTTCCTGGAATGGAGAAACACGGAGGAAAAGGTTACGCTTACCAAAAACTTCCAGTTAGTTGGAGCCGGACAGCTCTTCATTTCTCAGCACCAGTAAAGTGGTGGATGGTATCAGTAAAGCCAGGATTGCACATGGAACCAGGCCACAGGTGATGATGGATGGGGTAGAGTCATGGGTTGGTGGGCGTAGGCAAGGAGGGAAGCAGTTGCCACAAGAGCAGTAGGTGGCTCTTAGTGGGCATCCCTATTTCATGATGCAGGTGCCCTCAATCGGGCAATGTACGGTTTTGTATGAGGAATGTTTTGTGAAGCGCAGCAGGGACCCCAACAATATTTGTTTTTTTAAACTTTCCACATGGTGGGTTTCATATCTATTGGGTGAATATCAGTGGCAGTGAGATGGGACCCTTGAGTCAGCGTTAATTTCACACACAATGGGCAGCACGGTAGCATAGCGGTTAGCATAAATGCTTCACAGCTCTAGGGTCCCAGGTTCGATTCCCGGCTGGGTCACTGTCTGTGCGGAGTCTGCACGTCCTCCCCGTGTGTGCGTGGGTTTCCTCCGGGTGCTCCGGTTTCCTCCCACAGTCCAAAGATGTGCGGGGTTAGGTGGATTGGCCATGATAAATTGCCCGTAGTGTCCTAAAAAGTAAGGTTAAGTGGGGGGGGGGGGGTTTGTTGGGTTACGGCTATAGGGTGGATATGTGGGTTTGAGTGGGGTGATCATTGCTCGGCACAACATCGAGGGCCGAAGGGCCTATTCTGTGCTGTGCTGTTCTATGTCTAGGTTACAAGGGGTTCACTTGGCAGTGGGAAGACTGTGCACCAGCCTTCTTGCCACAGACCTAATCAAGGCAAAGGCAGGAAGGAGACTGAAAGAGAGTGGAGTCCCCACCCATCAACCTCTAAGCCCTCATTAAATACCGTCCCAACTACAAAGGGGCAGCATGGTAGCATAGTGGTTAGCACTATGGCTTCACAGCGCCAGCGTCCCAGGTTTGATTCCCAGCTTGGGTCACTGCCTGTGCAAAGTCTGCATGTTCTCCCTGTGCCTGCGTGGGTTTCCTCCGGGCGCTCCGGTTTCCTCCCACAAGTCCCGAAAGACGTGCTTGTTAGGTGAATTGGACATTCTGAATTCTCCCTCTGTGTACCCGAACAGGCGCCAGAATGTGGCAACTAGGGGATTTTCACAGTAGCTTCATTGTAGTGTTAATGTAAGCCTAATTGTGACAATAATAAAGATTATTATTATTATTAAAAGACTTGCAACGGGGAAGGATATTTAATTATGAGATGAAAGATACAGACACATTTAAGGAGAAGCTGGATAAACACATGAGGGAGAAAGGAACAGAAGGATATATTGACAGGGAAATGAAGTAGGATGGGAGGAGGCTCGTGTAGATCATTTTGTGACTGTGAACTTTCACTGAACTAAACTGAAATATAATCCCTCACCTTCAGAAATCTCACTCCATCTTTTTCATCCAACTGTTTTTCCAACTTTGAGAGTTTCTCCTGAATAGAATTTAAATTCTTCTGAATTTCACAAAGATTTTCCTCCATTAGTATTAGAATTTTTTTCTCTTCTCCCTTGAGATCTCGGATTAAACGCTGCTCTTTCTCAGTGAGAATCTGGTGCAGTTTAGTGAACTCAGATGTGATGTGGCTCTGCAGACCGACCGACTGTTTCTATGAGAATAAACATTAATTTTAAAAAGCGTGATTTTAATGAACAGTTTCTAAGTGTAGTAGCGAGTGTGAACCGATGTGCTTCCTGACCCTCGGACCTGGCAAGGCCATCACCGCTAATTGATCCACTTAACGAGGGCCCACGGGCTTCACACTGCAAATCATGGTCTCATCAGCTGATTCGCTGGGACCGTGCTCGCCAGCCCCCCTGCTAACAAGGGAGAGCAGCTCTTGCACAGCCAACCCCACTGAGATTGCAGCCCCACAATTGGGGGATGCAGACCCGGGCAGACTACTTGGAGCAGCTGAGGCCAGACGGGATGCCCTGTTCCCTGAAGGGTCTTGGCAGGTCAGCTCAGGGAGCGTGACCAGGAGGACTGGCACCCAGTGCCGTAAGAATGTCAACGACCTCCACCTGGCAGCACGGTGGGTTGGCACCGGACCCCTGACCCCCCCCCCCCCCCCCCACCTGATACCGCCCCCAGCCAGCACCGTCCCATGTCCCGGCCTGTCCATGCCCAGCAGTGCCACCCACCGGACCGTATTCCGGATCCTATTCCCGCATACTCCTCTCCCCAATGCCCCCCATTCCCCCCCCCATGGTCCCCATCCCTCCCATACAGCCCAACTCCCCAACCCCCACCACTGGCCCACTCACCCGACGCCAAGCACCCCCCCCCCCCCCCCCCCCCCCCCTGATGAACCACGCATGTGGGTTACGATTCCCTCTCTGTGTTTCCGCAGAAGAACTTGGCCCACAACCGACAGGAGGGCCCAGATGGGCGGCGGGGTGCCGAACATCAGAGTCCTCACCCCCCCTATGTGGAAAGGGCCCTGGAGGTTACAGGGATGGCCAAGGACACATCCGTGAGCACTGTACAGCTCGGCGTACGACGCAAAGGTGAGGATCCACCAACGCCACACAGATAAACTGTCAAACATGAGTTGTTAATGCCATACAGATTGACCCATCACTCCTGCTGGCCGCATGTCCATTCTCCCGCAGGACCTGCAGCTGTCAGCACCGGCCCATCCGGGCTACTCCCCCTCCCCCACAACCTCCCAAGTGAACACCTCGGAGGAGAGCTCCAAGGATGCCACCATTTTCGTGGCACAGCTGCCATCCTCACCCTCTACCAGCGAAGAGACATACACCTCGACAGACAATGTTAGCGGTCAGACTTTTGGCACACATTCTGGTGACCACTACGCAGTTGCTGATGCGCCTCCAGTGGAGGCAGGAATGCCCAGGTGAGACGGCATTCTGATGTCTACTGGATCCCAGGACCCACTTGGGTCTCAGTGAGATGCTGAGCCTCTGGAACAGGTTTACCCAGAGCTGATGCAGACGATATGGTGTGGCCGTGATATTCAGAGGAGTGATGGCAGCGACACTCCAGCAGATCCATAGCCTATTGGAGGAGTCCCAGGGCATAGGGGATGCATGGCACCGAGGCTAACACTGCTAGGGTGGCAAGTGGTGGAGAGCCTGGTGCACGACGTCGGCTGCATGAGTGGAGGTGTCCAAGGCGTGGCTCAGTCGGTGACGGTCATGGCTGAGCGCCTCGACAGCGTGTCACAGTCGCTGGGGGAAGTTACCCTGTACCAGGTGGACCTGGATGAGGCCCTTCGGGGCATGTGCCAGTCCCAGGTGGGCATAGCCGAGGCATTGCAGAGCATGTCCCAGTCACTGAGGAGCATCGGCTGGGACATCGACACCAGGCTTGTAGACATTGGGGAGCCGCCAGGGCTGACAGAGCCAGGTGGCGCAGTAGCAGTCAGGGCTTGATCCAGCTGCCCGTCCATCCTGAGGTGCACTCCAGGGCCCAATGGCACCGACCAGGACAGGGCACCGGACGTCAACCTGGAGCCATCCTACAGGCTGGCAAGGCGGCCACCAGCTTCCCCGAGTTCCACGCCCCTGACAAGGGTGCATGTCGCAGTCAGCAGCCAGTACAGGGCGGCACGGTGGGGCACGTGCCTCTAGCAAGTGCGCCAGGGCCCTCCGGCCCCAGAGCACTCAGAGGACAGCTGCCAAGGGCATCGAAGACCAAGCAACGCGGTAATCAGCAGGCTGCCTCCACCTCTGATGTACATCCTGGGACATCCCTAGGTGCAGTGGGAGAATATGGAAGGCTAAATAGGCCGACGATCACTGAGAGGACGCTGGGGGAGAGGGGCGTAGGGGGTAAGGGTTAAGGGGGGGAGGGTGTATTGAGGAGGAAGGGTGGAGGAGGGTCTGGGAGGGGTGGGGAGAGTGGGGCACTTTCTGTTGGGAACATTTCTGTTAATGATTAAAATTTGTTGACCTCAAACACTTTCCTCAGCTATGCGGGCCGAGCACCAATCTCATGCCCCATCTCCCGAACCTGGAAGGCCTGGAATCCATCCCCGCCCCCACTCCCTAATGTAGGATGTAGCTGTCGTGCACACTCCCTGGGAAGCGTGCAAACATGTGTATGATCTCCATGTGGTGGCCACACACGAGCTGGATGTTCAGGGACTGGAACTCCTTCCGGTTAATGGAGGGCATTCCCTAGTGGCTCGGTGAGCGCAAAGTGACATGTGTGCCATTCATCAGCCCCTGGACCTGGGGCATCCCGTCGATGACAGTGGCTCAGCCCTCCCCCCATCTGAGCACCGGAGCAGCAAACCCAGTGCCCTCAGCCTCTTTGCATGTGAGCGAAGGTGGCTACTCACCTCCTTGGGCCTTGGGTCTCCACAGCAGCCCTTCCACCAGCTTCACGTTTTAAAAAGGAGTGCTAAGCGGCATCCATGTGACCACTTGCTGGGGATGCGGCTGTATCACAGGTGGCCGTTGGCTAGGGGATCGTTCCCGTTAATTGTACGGAGATTGGGCTTAAGTGGTGATTATTGGTTTCTCGCCACGCTCCGGAGGGATCCTCATATCACCAACGGGAGCGGGCTAGTTAGATCGCAAACAATCGGCGCCTGGTGCCGTTCTCATTTTTAGCCTCTCCTGTGATTTAACAGTCTTGTCGCGCTCTCTCTTACACGTGACGCGGCCATAAAATATAGGTGGGATTCTCTGACCCTGAGGCTAAGTATTGACGCCGTCGTTAACACCATCGCGATTCTTGACTGCATCAACATGGTCTCAGGAGCAGCAGGCCAGCACGGCACTGGAGCAACCCACGGCGCACCAGCTGCCGATCCCCAGCATCAGATGGGCGCCGCAGGTCTGCGCATGCGCACTGGCACCGGCGCCATTGCGCGCTTGCGCAGTGGCTCCCTTCTCCGCGCCGGCTCCTACTCAACATGGCGTAGGGCTACATGGGCTGGTGCGGATCAAAAGGGGCCCTCAGCCCGAGAGGCCGGCCCGCCGATCGGTAGGCCTGGATTTCAGGCCAGGCCACAGAGGAGGCCCCTCCCCCCCCAACCAGGCCGCCCCCGGATGCATGCACGCCGAGGTCCCGCCGGGTAAGAACGGTGTGAACGGTGCAGGTGGGGCTCAGGTATGTTTATGTGACCGCTCGGCCCATCCCAGGCAGAGAATCGCCCGGGGGGGGGGGGGGGGGGGGGGGGGGGCCGTGAAGAGCTGGCGTCGGGGGGGCGTTGCGCGATTCATGCCCATCCCGGCGATTCTCCGGTATGGCCTGGGCTGAGACAATCCCGCCCTATTCTGAAATAAAGACAACAAAATAATGAATTAAATTTTGAAAATCAGCACAGGGAGACTTTACCCTAATTTGGGAAATCTTCTGTTTCTGCTGCTGCTCCATTTCTAGAACCGTCGATTTCTTCTGTGTGAGAGAATCTAAGGAAGATTTCACCCGACTCTGGGATTGGGAGAGAAAATCAGAAAATAAAAGTGTTAGACCCTGAAAATGTGATCAAATAATCAGGGGATCAAATCTGTTCCCTTTTACCTTGTAGATTTCAACAGCTTCTTTAATCGGGATGAAGCGGTGTTCTCTGTGTTCCTGTGAAACTACACAATTCACACAGATCAATTTCTTGTCAGTTTCACAAAACAGCTTCAGTTCTTCCTGATGTTCCTCACAGTGAAGTTTACTTTCCTTCTCTTTCCCATTCAGCTTTAATTTTCGAGCTTTCTCAGCCAGATTCACTAAGACCCGACTGCCTCTGAGGTTTCTTTCTGTAAACGCCTGTCTACATTCCGGGCAGGAGTTTATCCCCTTTTTTTCCCAACACTGGGTGATACAGGAGCGGCAGAAGTTGTGTTCACACTCTAGTGAAACCGGATCAGTGAAGAAATCAAGACAAATGGGACAAATTGTTTCGTCGGTCCAACATTCCTCCTGTTGTCTGGAAGCCATGTTCACACTCAGCACTTCTTGATTCAAATCACTTTCAGTTTCAATGTTCCTGTTCTGCTGCTGAACACATTCAGTTCAGTAACTCCCTCATGAGGTTCACTGCAATCCTCAAAGATTTATTGTTATTTGCTGCTCTCAGTTTCACCCACTTTGAGAGGTGGAGATAAAACCCGGAGCAGAATTTTGAATAAACCGGGTTAGAGGGAGTGACAGGGAATAATTGAACCCAGGCGATGAGAGTGAAGGTCTGTTAGTGGTGGGGATGGGTGGAGAGAGGATGGGAGGAGTTTGTCCTGTGAGTGACTGGCAGCCTGCTGCTCTCCTTCATTAACTTCTGTCTCAAAGCAGCCCCAGGCATGGATGGTCAAACTGTGTTTTACTTTGTGGGAAACACAAACTGAAACATATAGTCCAGCTCCTCCTGACCTGTCCCTTTAAATCCACCATGATCCTCTCACCCGTCACTTTGGGAATCACTCCACATAACTGAAGTCCTGGTCCCCAGACCCATGCAAAACTTTACAACAAATGAGGAGTCCATTATGTGTGTCAATGTTTACAACTACTCAAAACTGATTGTCCTCATTGCATCCTTATCATTTTACAACCAGAAAATGTGTTTCTGCCATTAGCCTAAACTTAAATTAAATCAAGTTCTCAGAGGTGTAAGAATTCCATAGGCGGGATTCTCCGAGCCCACGGCGTGCCAACTTGCACCGGCCGGTGGAGGCCCTTCCGCGGCAGTTGGCGTGACGCCAAACACTCCGGCACCGGCCCCTGAAGGTGCGGAGAATTTCGCACCTTCGGGGCGGCCCGACGTCGGAGTGGTCACGCCACTCCTCGGCGCCAGTGCTGCCCGCCCCACCGGTTCGTTGAGAATCCCACCCATTAGCTTCACAAAGTATCATCAAACTGTGCACTGCAGCTGCCGAACTTTAGTAACTACTACTGGGCAGCAAATATAGCTATGATAAGGAAGTGAGTAGTGGGGAGGGGTTGGTGTGGGAGCGGGTAAAGGCGCATCATGTAAGGGTACAAGTTTAGGAGCACTGGTAACGGCACGTCTGCCGTTCTCATCGGCGTGGCACTTCACAAGCCCAGTGGTAGTGGTGGCTTTGAAAGTTTGGGGGCAGTGGCGGAAGAATATGGGAGTGGAGTGAGCATCGGTGTGGGCTCCAATTTGTGGCAATCACAGGTTTGTCCCGGGTTCCCATTTGTCTTCCTCTTTGTTTTTGTAGGATGGATCCTGTGTGGATGCCTCTTTTTCTGTTTGGTTTTGGTCGCACCCATTGTACCGCTGGAGTGTCATGGGATTTGTTGGTTGTGGATCATCTGTGGAGACGTCCAGTGCAGTCATCGTTGTGAGAGACTGGGCAGTCGTGGTCAAGTCTACAACTTCAATATCAGGCTGCAGAGCCTCAGACTCTGGTGTCTGAGTTGGATCAACGGCCCCAACGTTGGGTGTTGCTCCTTCATCCTGAGCTTTGGCCCCAAGCGATAGTTCATTGTCAATCGAGGTGATAATGTGTGCACCCTCGTCTGCTGAGAAGGCCATTGGTGGCTCATCCTCGTCTTGTTGTATGATGTATGTATCATCTGTTGTTATGGAGCTGCATATACATACAGTGATCTGCTCCTCTAGCATGTCTTTTGGTGGAGTGGCCTGTCAAGGACCATGTGTCTGCTGATGTACAATGGCATACCCACATTAAATAATACCCTGCATCGGGTGTCTACCTGGTGGAAATCAACACAACTCCCACGCAGACAAGCCCTGCGATGATCAGCGAGAGGCGTGACAAGGACAGGACCATGAGATCTGGAAGCCCGTGGGTGTGATCCTCCAGCCACACTGCAACTGAAAAACAGCTCCCCGCGGCGCAGTGTGGTTGTTGAAAGCCAGGAGACCCCAGTCCTGGGATCTACCTGGCTTGCAACGCCTTGTGAGGTTCAATGCAATCTTGCAAAACGCTGCAATATTTTTGGGAAAGCCAAAGCAGTAGGCCTCACTCTAATCGGAGGCTTTGGGATTCAACCCATTTACCTGAGAGACTTCGGGCAAGCGCTGTTTGGTACTGGTCCCCACAAACGGGGACCAGATGGAATAGAACTCATGGGAGTCTCTTAGGGGATTGGAGGCCCCCAGCTGCATGCCCTTTGGGCAGGAAGGCGCTGGCACTACTGGTGCCACCCAGGCATGCTAGTAGTTCCAGCTTAGCACTCTGGCACTGCCATCTGATACTGCCAAGGTGCCCAGGAGGCACTGCCAGCTGGCAGAAGCACTGCCATGGTGCCAGATTGGTACTGCCAAGGTGACAAGCTTCCATTTTGTGCGCGTAATCGGGCCGGGGTTGCCTGGCATTGGTGTTGGAGGTTCCGAGGGGACCAGGAGGGGACCTTCCTATACTGCGTTCGGGCTTGGGGGGGAGGTCAGGGATCATTTTGGGGGCCTCGGAGATCGGGATGGCTTTTAAAAATGGTATCCCGGTCTCTCGCTACACTGAGGAGTTCCAGAGATCCGAGCTCCTCAGTGTCCAAAACGGGGCTATCTGCAGCCTCGGACGCGCGTTCCCCATTCAGGCCCCTTATTCAATGCAAATCGCGTTGAATAGCCAATGTGTTGGCACTGTGAGTGTCGGGAAACATGCGGCTAAACGTGCTCACTAAACTTTGTTCCCTTTTGGGAGAATCGCGCCCTCCTAGCTTCAGACCAGCGCGTGGGCTGTGAAATTTGATTCAGCCATCTCACTTTTTGAATAGGAACAGGAGTCCTCTTCATGATCCACTCTGCTCATCCCGCATAGGGAAAGGGCTAGAAAAGGTGCCCTAAAAATAGTCTGTTCCTTCCCTAAACTGGATGGAAAACAGCAACCAGCTGGTTCAATCCCTGCGGTCAGAAAATCAAAGTTAAACTGAATGTACAAACCCCCATGGATAATGAGCAAAACAAGCGATCGGAATGGTGAACTGCTCTTGTTGCCCGTGAGTTCAGGCACTTTAACATTGATAACGCTGCCCTGCAAGCGACCCGAAGAGCAGGTGAAGGGCAGCTGAGCGAAGATGGTGGTGGCTACACTTTCTTCTGGAGAGGAAAACCTGAGGATCAGCCCAGACACACGGAATTCGTCATCAAGAACAAACTCGTCAACCGACTCTCGGAGTTCCCTGTTGGCATCAATGAACGCCTCATGACCCTCTATCTATAACCTGCAAACAACCAGCAGGCAATAGCTGTGAGTGCCTATGCCTCAACCCTTGATAGAAATATAGACAATAGGAGCAGGGGGAGGCCATTTGTCCATTCGAGCCTGCTCCGCCAATGTAGCCCTCTAAAATGGACACCAGTCTACAAAATGGAGAACTGCTAAGACTGCAGGGAAAAACAGCCATAGTAAGGACAAACAGCTTGCAGAAGCTTTCAACAGTGAGACATTCGTAAAAACCGGTTTCAAGGCAGGTGCAGAGACTCCGCCAAAGGTGCAAATAGGAAAGCGATCTGCATACTAATGAGATGATACCGGCCCAGTCCCAGATACAATAGAAACATTTTAAGTATCGATTGATACTTTCTATAGCTACCCAGCCAGAATGGCGCCAGAGAACCCAGGTCAATTACCCCTAGGAACCGCCCCCGCCATCGAGGAACAACTCCAGGATAGGGGAATTCGAATGATATCGATTGGGAAAGACCCAATCGATACCTAGCAGGTGAAAGAGCCCGCCCCAAGGGGCACGGACCTCTAGGACCTATAAAAAGAAGGTCAAGCATATGATTCGGTCTGTTGCTTCCAGACTCCGGCCCAGATCTGTTGCCTCCTGCCCAGATCTGTTGCTTCCAGACTCCGGCCTAGGCTGTTGCATCCTGACTCCGACCCCAGCCTCCAGATCCTGTCTTTCATCACCGGCCGTTGAGCATCAGCCATCTTTCAGTAAGTGCCAAAACAACGATCGCTACATGACCCAGGCATTGCTTATACTCTTGTCGACTATTAGTGAACAGAAGGTGCAGTCCAGAAAGGAACAAAGGCCTTGTCCCCTGACCTTGCTGGTTCCTACTTAGATAAGTATTTAGTCGTTTAATAGTAGAAATAAGTATTAGTCTTTTAGCGTGTGCATGAGTATTTATTATATCTGTTATAATAAACACTAATTGTTTAGACTTACTGATCGGTGTTTAGACTTATTGCTTTGAACTTGACCTTGATAACTTGTGACGGTGTCTCTGTTACGGCACCTGGCGACTCCTGAGCATAGATACAGATACAGAGCCAAACCAGTGTTAAGCACATGTCCTTTAAATGGAAGCGTGTTAATCACACTAACAGTAGAACGGGCAACACCATTCATTATGATCATGGCTGATCATCAAGTTTAAGAGCCCATAGAATGCCAGTGATGAGTCCAAAGAGGGTTCCCTAGGCACCATACCATCATTCCAAAGGAAGATATGATCATCTTTCTTGGGGACTTCAAAGCCAGGAAAGGACTCCCAATTCTCAGAAAGGATCGCCAAAGAGAGAGAAATACACTGCTCCCCCTGGTAAAATATTGAATGAACCACATGCTCATTTGACATCCCAGTTCTCGTGCTATAAAGTGATGAGGAATTGGATGGGGTCTAGTGTTCTGTGGAATAGTGTGATGATTCAGCTGCTGGATTGCCAATCAGAGGTCCGTTTTCAATTCTTCTTTTTCTAAGATAAGCAATGTGTACAAAACTGTTGAAATTGAGCAGGAAAGGATTGTAATGGAAAATCTAAGTACAACAAGGATTATAACTCCAGATGACCAGCATTGTCGCCCTTCCCATATGTTGGGTTCTCCAGCCAGGCTTTCATTTGTGGGACCAGAGTGAGAAATGGAAACAGAAGAAATCCCAACTCCGGACTGCGAAACAAGTGAAGAGATGGAGGATGGGACTGGGCGGTTTGACTGACTGAAGCAGGGAGTAAATGAAGGAAGAAGACACAAGATATTTAATTTGCTTTTTATTTTAATCCTCAGACAATTATATTTGTGCTGGTTTTACTTGCAGTCCCCATAAGTTAGGTTCTCCCACCAGGCTTTCGTGTTCTGGGTGCAGAGTAACAAATGGAAACACAGAAAAAATCCCAGCTCCAGGCTTTGAAACAGGTGGAGAGATGAAGGATTTTACAATTTAGAATGTAAATGACACATTTGTGACACCCTGTTGTCAATGGTGGTTTCTAACCCCCAACCCTTGACCCTAATCTTAGGGTCAAGTCTTTGTAATGCCAGGGATCACCTAAGGACCTGCCTTTTCCCAGATCCAGGTCGCGACCAGGAGCTGATTCTCAGAAACTGGTTTTCATCCCGAGTCCAGAAGAAAGGATAAAGTTTCTCTTTGAATTTATTCCCAGTGAAGGTGTAGAGATGGGACTTGGTGTCCATGTTGTAAAATGAAACTGTCCCAGACTCATAACTGAGATAAATTCCCACCTTCCCGGTCTGACAGATCTGACCGACAGGGAGACTGGATAGAGGAGAGGAGATTACACAAAACTGATTATCAAACCACCCAATGGTCCAGAATCCAGTCTCTGGGGTCACCTTGATACTTCTCTGCCTCTCCACAGACTCTGCAGCTACTCCCAGAATCCAGTTTTGATTCCCCGCCACCTCCACCTCCTAGTAATGTCTCCCTCATGTGAATCCCTCTGATCCCAGTGCAGAGAGACAATGTGTAAACCGCTTCACAGACGTCGGGGAGAATCCTCCCGGCTGGTCCGTCTCCAAACTCTTCAGATCCTCAGACACCTCGAGGTGTTGATTTGCTGTTTCCACGTCCAGGGTCACAGAGACTGGGAGAAAAAGCCGAGAATTAGAGTCACGGGGTTTTGGAAGAGACAAATTGGGTATCAGGGAGATACTGGCTGGAAAATTATGAGTGACAGTTTGGTGATTGCAGTGAGATTCACTGGGAATCTGCTTAAAGATCAGAGTAGTTAATCTGGAATCTGGGAATGAATTGCTGGGGAACCATGAAGAGACTTACAGAGGACTGGGGGAGAGATTTATTGGGGATAACATAGAGAGACTTACTCGGGATTGGGGGGAGAGATTCATTGGGAATAACATAATGTGGAGATGCTGGCGTTGGACTGAGGTGAGCACAGTAAGAAGTCTGACAACACCAGGTTAAAGTCCAACAGGTTTGTTTCAAACACTAGCTTTCAGAGCACTGCTCCTTCCTCAGGTGAATGAATAGGTAGGTTCCAGAAACATATATATAGACAAAGTCAAAGATGCAAGACGATGCTTTGAATGTGAGCATTTGCAGGTAATTAAGTCTTTACAGATCCAGAGAGAGAGATAATCCCAGGTTTAAGACGTGTGAATTGTCTCAAACCAGGATAGTTGGTAGGATTTTGCAAGCCCAGGACAGATGGTGGGGGTGAATGTAATGCGACATGAATCCAAGGTCCCGGTTGAGGCCGTACTCATGTGTGCGGAACTTGGCTATTAGTTTCTGCTCGGCGATTCTGCGTTGTCGCGCGTCCTGAAGGCCGCCTTGGAGAGCGCTTACCCGGAGGTCAGAGGCTGAATGCCCTTGACTGCTGAAGTGTTCCCCGACTGGAAGGGAACATTCCTGCCTGGCGATTCTCGCACAATGTCCGTTCATCCATTGTCGCAGCGTCTGCATGGTCTCGCCAATGTACCGTGGAATCGCCGAACAGAAACATATAGCCAAATTCCGCGAACATGGGTACGGCCTCAACTGCGACCTTGGATTCATGTTGTATTACATTCACCCCCCACCATCTGGCCTGGGCTTGCAAATTCCTACCAACTGTCCTGGCTTGAGCCAATTCACAGCTCTTTAACCTGGGGTTACCCCTATCTCTGGATCTGTAAAGACTTAATTACCTGCAAATGCTAGCATCAAAGCATTGTCTTGCATCTTTGACTTTGTCTATATATATGTTTCTGGAAACTTGCCTCTTCATTCACCTGAGGAAGGAACAGTTCTCCGAAAGCTAGTGATTTGAAACAAACCTGTTGGACTTTAACTTGGTGTTGTAAGATTTCTTACTGGGAATAACATAGAGAGACTTATTGGGGATTGGGGGGAGAGACTGGGGGTCGGTGGGGGGGGAGGAGACTCACTGTGGATTGGGGACAGATTCAGTGGGGATTGGAGGGAGACAGGGAATCGGGGGAGAGACTCACTGGGGATCGGGCGGAGAGACTCACTGGGGATCGGGGAGAGACTCACTGGGGATCGGGGGGAGACTCACTGTGGATTGGAGGGAGACAGGGAATCGGGGGAGAGACTCACTGGGGATCGGGGAGAGACTCACTGGGGATCAGGGGGAGACTCACTGGGGATTGGAGGGAGACTCACTGGGGATCGGGGAGAGACTCACTGGGGATTGGGGACAGATTCAGTGGGGATTGGAGGGAGACAGGGAATCGGGGGAGAGACTGAGTGGGGATCAGGGGAATGACTGAGTGGGGATCAGGGGGGTGGCTCAGTGGGGATCGGGGGGTGACTGAGTGGGGATCAGGGGAGTGACTGAGTGGGGATTAGGGGAGTGACTGAGTGGGGATCAGGGGAGTGACTGAGTGGGGATCAGGGGTGACTCAGTGGGGATCAGGGGAGTGACTGAGTGGGGATCAGGGGAGTGACTGAGTGGGGATCAGGGGTGACTCAGTGGGGATCAGGGGAGTGACTGAGTGGGAGCAGGGGTGACTCAGTGGGGATCAGGGGAGTGACTGAGTGGGGATCAGGGAATGACTGTGTGGGGATCAGGGGAATGACTGAGTGGGGATCAGGGGAGTGACTGAGTGGGGATCAGGGGAATGACTCAGTGGGGATCAGGGGAGAGACTGAGTGGGGATCAGGGGAATGACTCAGTGGGGATCAGGGGAGTGACTGAGTGGGGATCAGGGAGTGACTGAGTGGGGATCAGGGGAGCGACTTAGCGGGGATCAGGGGAGTGACTGAGTGGGGATCAGGGGAGTGACTGAGTGGGGATCAGGGGAGTGACTGAGTGGGGATCAGGGGAGTGACTCAGCGGGGATCAGGGAATGACTCAGTGGGGATCAGGGGGGTGACTCAGTGGGGATCAGGGGAGTGCCTTTGCGGGGATCAGGGGAGTGACTGAGTGGGGATCAGGGGAGTGACTCAGTGGGAATCAGGGGAGAGACTGAATGGGGATCAGGGGAGAGACTGAGTGGGGATCAGGGAATGACTGTGTGGGGATCAGGGGAGTGACTGAGTGGGGATCAGGGGAGTGACTGAGGTGGGATCAGGGGGAGTGACTGAGTGGGGGAATCAGGGAGTGACTGAGTGGGGATCAGGGGAGTGACTGAGTGGGGATCAGGGGAGTGACTGAGTGGGGATCAGGGGAATGACTGAGTGGGGATCAGGGGAGTGACTGAGTGGGGATCAGGGGAGTGACTGAGTGGGGATCAGGGGAGTGACTGAGTGGGGATCAGGGGAGAGACTGAGTGGGGAGCAGGGGAATGACTGAGTGGGGATCAGAGGAGTGACTGAGTGGGGAGCAGGGAATGACTGAGTGGTGATCAGGGGAATCACTGAGTGGGATTCAGGGGAGTGACTGAGTGGGGATCAGGGGAGTGACTGAGTGGTGATCAGGGGAATGACTGAGTGGGGATCAGAGGGCTGAAAAAGGGTGAACGTCTGTACAGACTGTATCGTTGATTTATGGGAAGTATGTTTCCCGGGGTGTTTATTTGCTGCAACCTGTTTTGATACATGTTTGTCATAAAATCCATTTAGAAAAAAATTAAAGAGCACTCATTCTGTTTGATATTCGTATGTACAATTCAAATGATGACATATATAGCTCAGGTTAAGGGAACCTATGAGTTTTACCAGAGTTAATGACATCCAGCATTTCTCTTCACACTGGAATCGGTAAACGGCCGTTGAATTTTTTGAAGGACAGGTCACCATCTGCTAGTGACAGCTCATTATCCAGGTCGCTAAACCTGTAAATATTAAAGAGTTGATTATAAATTGACCATGTACACTTCCCTGAGTATTTTTACCAACTTGTACGAGGTTTCAGTAAAGTTCATGTCCTACCTCCTCTTCCGAGATATTTCCTCCTGAAATAAGTAAAACAAAAATTGAGTTGATTGATACGGACTGTCCATATCCAGAAAGCAGAAATGACACTCACATTGGCGTGATTCATGGGGGGGAAAAGAGTCCCGTTTTGGGTGTACGTTGAGGGCTGTTTCTCGTCATTACAGGAAGAGATCGGGGCACCATTTTTAAATGCCACCTGATCTCTCAACCCTTTCATTGTAGCCTATGGACAACCCTCCCCATCCCCCCCCCCCCCCCCCCCCCCCCCCCCTCCCAACAACCAAATGTACATCCTCAAGCAATGCCAGGGTGCCCTGATGCCCATGAGGCAGTGCCAGGCTGGCAATGCCAAGGTGCCCATGTGACAGCGGGAATGCCAGGGTACCACCGTGCCCCGAGCCCAACCACCCGGGAGCCTCCGATGGCCTGAGGGACCCCACCCAGGTTCCGTTATGCCTGGTCCACGTTGTTTGGACCAGTACTAAATGGCACCGGCGAAGTCCCCCAGGCATGGGGCATTCGATCCCAGACCTTCGGAGACTCCGGTGCAGACATGTATAAGTGAGGTTAACCACTCACTTAAAGATGCAAATCTGCATCCTGCCCAGTGAGGGCAAGATCCGGATTGTGATGTCTCGAGAGACATTGCCACTGGTCCTGCCCCCTGACAGTGCAAGGGAGCAGTACCAGGTTCTGGGGCAGTCAGGGTTTTTATAGAACAGTACAGCACAGAACAGGCCCTTCGGCCCTCAATGTTGTGCCGAGCCATGATCACCCTACTCAAACCCACGCATCCACCCTATACCCGTAACCCAACAACCCCCCCCTTAACCTTACTTTTTTTTTAGGACACTACGGGCAATTTAGCATGGCCAATCCACCTAACCCGCACATCTTTGGACTGTGGGAGGAAACCGGAGCACCCGGAGGAAACCCACGCACACAGGGGGAGGACGTGCAGACTCCACACAGACAGTGACCCAGCCGGGAATCGAACCTGGGACCCTGGAGCTGTGAAGCATGTATGCTAACCACCATGCTACCCTGCTGCCACGTATGTCTCTCTCCCCCTCCCCGTGCGCCTCCGGCGGGCTCCCTTCACCTTTGAAAAGTAGTTGTAAATCCTAATGATACGGTGGCGAAGCATGTTAATTATATTAAAATTTATTGACGTGTTCCCGACCTTCCTGGCCAAAGGGGATGGGGACAATCGGAAAACAAGATCTCGCCAGCAAGATTCCCGTTTTCCAAATTTCGCGAGATTTTGCACCCGTATCACCATTTGCCTGACGGTTATAGCTGTGACTCTAAAGTCACAGCTATAGTTACAAATAAATCTAAAGATTTCAGGGGAAACGTTTTTACCAAGCAAGTGATGACAATGTGTAATTCACCATCGCACGAGTAATGGGACAAATTTAGTGGACGCAACCTGAATCTCGCTTGCCACTGCACTGCCTCTATTTGTGAAGATCTGCCAAACAGGCACTTAACTGAGGTGTGGCAGGCCATACCTGAACCCAGGGTCAGAGGTCCCACTTAATAGCAACCGGCCAATCAGAGGCACTAGCGAGTCAGTAGATGGTAACTGTTAATGTACCCACCACAGGCCCTGGATCATGCACAGACCCAGGGCCCTGAGTGATGGAGGAAGGAGTGGGGGAGGTGAGGTGACAGGGATCGGCAGCAAGGACAAGGGGCGTGGGTCTTGTCATAATATGCACTCACACACATCATGAGGTAAAGACAGGCAGTGATAGACACCCAGGTTATCCATTCAACACACAGGACAGAACACAACCAATCACTAGACAGAATACTAGAGGGAGGCTTCCTACTGTAAAACACACGAGGCATCAGCACTCCGTCTCTTTCCACTGGTGACAACTGTAGTGACAGTCAGGGTGTATATATTAGTTAGCACCTTCTACACGTGGCTCAGGGCTAGCCTGGTCGAGTTAGTTAGAGTTAGCATACTTAGAGTAGTAGAGTGTCAACCCACAGCAAACTGTCTGCCTTGTTACAGAAGTTCAATAAATCGTATTGAACCAACGTCTAAGTTTGGTGTCTGTTTTGCAGTCTTACTGCATCCAGTTGCAGTCCGTGTTACCCCACGGTCAATAACACAACATGATACCAGGTATGGGATCTGGTCTGAGGCATTGACGGGGGTTGCCCAGCACTCATGCAGCCTCAGGATAACCATTGGGTCAGCTGAGGTTATTCATGAAACCTCCACTTTCTCAATCGTGTCCCTCACCTGAGGTGTGGTGACCCTTAGATTAAATCACCACCAGTCAGCTCTCCCCCTCAATGGGGTAAGCAGCCTATGGTCACCTGGGACTATGGCGACTTTAAGATCATTCAGATGCTCTTACTGTTGAGGGGGTTAAATGTACAGTTTTTTCAAACAATGTGCACAACACCTATGTACCTGGGTAAGCCAGGAACTCCATAGAACAGGATGACTCTCTTGCCTTTACATTGCTGTAAATTCAAAATGAATTCATCTGGCGTTTAAAACGTGTACCTGGCACAATCATAATGCAATGTTTTTATTTCTTTATTTTTTAAAACCCTTGACTACTTCTGCAGTCTTCATACAATATCTCAGAGAGCTTAGAAAAGATTATTTATTGATATTTTAAGTTATTGTAATTTTCAAAGCAGTTACTGTTGGAGTAGAAATCAAAACCACCACCACCTGGAAGGACAAGAGCAGCAGATACCTGGGATCACCCCCACCTGGAGGTTCCCCTCCAAGTCACTCCCCATCCTGACTGGGAAATATATCGGCCGTTCCGTCAGTGTCGCCGGGTCCAAATCCTGGGGCTCCCTCCCTAACAGCACGGTGAGTGTACCTACACCTCAGGGACTGCAGCAGGTTCAAGAAGGCAGCTCAGCACCACCTTGTCAAGGGGCATTTAGGGAGGAATAATAAATTCTGGCCGAGTCAGCGAAACCACCCACATCCCGTTAATTAATTAAAAAAATTATTTAACACTGTCTACATCCTTTATAATTTTAAAAAATCGATATGCAAATAGGCGACAAAATGGACTGTGATATTCTTCTTTGGCGATCACTCGCTAATGAGTATGATTGTCCACCTAAGAACCTCAGTGTTACTGGTCAAGGGTCTGGTTTAGCTCACTGGACTAAATCATTGGCTTTTAAAGCAGACCAAGCAGGTCAGCAGCACGGTTCGATTCCCATACCAGCCTCCCCGGAAAGGCGCTGAAATGTGGCGACTAGGGGCTTTTCACAGTAACTTCATTGAAGCCTACTCATGACAAGAAGCGATTTTCATTTCATTTCATTTTCATGGGTTCTGTGGGTCCTTGCGTGGCTGATGAACCCGATCCTAGAGCCGCATCTTCAACCCCACACTTGGCAGATGTTTCCATGAGGTGGGATCGGACCTTGGAGTCTAGATCGCTGATATTTCTTTCTCAGGTTCTTTTTCAGGGTCTCCTCTTGCCATTGGGTGTTCTTGAAGAATTGTGTCCCTTCCATCAGGAGGTTCCTCCAAGTTGGTTTCTTCTGACCAAGGGTCTCCCAGGCATTGACGTTGATGTTGCAATTGTTGAGGAAGTCATCAGGGTGTCTTTGAAGTGCTTCCTTTATCCTCCTCCTGTTTTGAAGCCTTCCTTGAGCTGGGCAAAGAGGATTTGCTTTGGCAGTCGGGACTCTGACGCTCTAAGCACATTGGCAGCAGAGTTGGTTTTGGACAATTGTGGCCTCGATGCTGGTGTACTTGACTCTTCAAGGACACTATGCTAGTAGGACTGTCCTCCCAGCTAATCCCAGGCAGCATTGATGGTACTGCTCCAGGGCCTTGAGGTGGAACTTGTATGGAGTCCATGTTTCTGAGTCATATAGAAGAGTTGGGAGGAAGACCACCTTGCACACGAGGACCTTGGTGTCAGTATGGATGTCACGGTTGTCAAAGATTCCCATCCTTAGGCATCCGAAGTAGGCATTCACAGACTGGATACAATGGTGGATCTCCACATCGATCTCCACCTCAGAGATGTTCTAAACCACAGTGTCTTAACCTGTATACAACGGACAAATGACTATGAGTCTCAGTTTATAAAACAGAACAATATTTATTCACGCGCCCACAATGGTAATGGTTATTCAATCACACAATCCCAATCAAAGGTTACACTATATATATATCGATTTTTTAAAATTATAATCTTAACTTAACTTGGCAGTCACCGACAAGTGCTAGGCAGATACAGGCCTGTTATCTGTAGTTCCGGTCTTGTAGTCCCTGTTAGTTGGTTATCATTCTGGTTCTCTTCTGGCTCTGGTCTTCCTTCTGTTGGTAGCGTGGATGGTCTCCTTTTTTTCCCCATAAATTTAGATTACCCTATTATTTTTTCCAATTAAGGGGCAATTTAGCGTGGCCAATCCACCTACTCTGCACATTTTTGGGTTGTGGGGGCGAAACCCATGCAGACATCGGGAGAATGTGCAGACTCCACACGGACAGTGACCCAGAGCCGGGATCGAACCTGGGACCTCAGCGCCGTGAGGCAGCTGTGCTAACCACTAGGCCACCGTGCTGCCCCATGGATGGTCTCCTTTGTCGGCTGGTGGAAGTCACCATTGTTAGTCACTGCTGCTCAAGAGAAGGAACTATTCTGTGCAGTAACTTTTATGCTGTTTGAATTTCGTGACTCTTTTGGTGGGCGGTCTCTGGGTCATTTGTCAATCAATTGATCAGGGCTCGATCATCCTGATTGATCAAGTCCAATCAGGGGCTGCCACATCAATTTTGGGGTGGGCACTCAGTGGCTATGTCTGAAGGCCACAGAGGAGAGGTGGTTCCCCAGGTATGGGAACTTTTCCACAGTCAGGAGAGTTTCTCTATTGATCTTGATGAAGGGATCGTGCTCTGGGGTGGGTTGGTAAATGACTTGAGTCTTCTTGAGGTTGCGGCTGAGACCAAGGGTGTGATTCTCCAGCCACACCGGCCCGCCCGAGGTCAATGGACGGTCCGCGCTCAAACCGTGGCAATCTTGCCGCGGGCGGGGCGGAAGAATCCAGCCCCGATTCTTTGGTAAGCTTCTGTGAAGGTGTCAGGCACGACTAGGATGATTCCGTTCTGATAGAGTGGAGATAGCAATGTCATCCGCATGCTGAAACTCCCATTCAACAAATGGGAGAAAAAAAGTGTGATCCAACTGGGAGAGCAGGGTTGGAAATGGCCCCGTTTATCTGTCCACAGAGAGCAAAGCAAATCCGAATACCATACAGTTGATTGTTACAAAAAAGGTTTTCTGACAATAATTTCATATAAACTCCTACATACTTTGCAAAAATGAATGGAGACCCATCAATAATATCACATGCACGGTGAGATAATTGCAGACATTTACCCAAAGGCACAGAGAGAGGCATCGCTGATCTACTGCAGCCAAGGCTGAGGCTTGGAGCAAGTCTCCCATCCACCATCACAGTCAAATGTTGGATCTCCACATCGATCTCTGCCTCAGAGGAGAGGTGGCTCCCCAGGTATGGGAACTTATCCACATTTAAGAGGGTTTCTCTGTTGATCCTGATGGAGGGAGAGACTGGATCTGACAGTAATTGACACTGGAGGAATCACTGAAGCAGAGAATGGTCACAGCACAGATCATGTCAGTTCAGCCCATTGGGTCCCAGTGGGAGGAACTCTGATGGGCCGACTCCTCACCCTTTCTCTGCAACACTTCCAATTTTTCAACTTAGCTGCTCATCCAATTCTATTTTGAAAGAGCCAACAGTGAGGAGGCTTCTTATATCACAAAAGGGGATTGTTGGCAACAACAATCAGGTTAGCTATGTATAGGCACAAAGGTCTCTCTAACAGGTCTTTACTCTGTGCCTCCTGGATCCACACTGACCCTGTTCTTAGGCCTCTGTTCTTTTCCCCCATTAGTTGGGGTTTACGCACTCCAACCGGTCAAGTGGTCCATGAAAGATTGCCCTTAAAGGGGCCACGCTACCACACCCCTTAAGTCCCTCAGCAACATATGTATACCAGAGGTCACTTACAGCTAACTGTTTACAAGAAAGACTGAGACATAAAAAAGGGGCGGTCCAGAACAGTCCTTCAGAGGGTTACTCTGTCAGGGGACGCTTTAGGCCAAGTGGACTGCCTCAGTCCCCTGACCAGTTCCTCCACCAGTGAGGTTGTGCCTTCGTCAACAGCTGGAGGTTTCTTCAAGGACTCGGCAGTAGTTCGAGGGCGTCCCCCTCTCCAGTTTCCCCAAGGGCAGGGCTTCTTCTGAATTTCCCAGTTCTCTTGGTTCAGGCTCCATGCCGGTAGTGTTGATGATGCCTGTTGTATCCACCTGTTCAGTCATTGGGGTTGGGGCCTCTCTGCTCCTTACAGGCTCCACGAGCTTCCGCACCCGTCTACCCTGTAAATCCACCAGGTATGAGACAAGGCCAGATTTTTCCCAAATTTTGCCAGGTCGCCACAGTGGGCCAGATGCAATGTTTCTTACAAAGATTAGCCCCCAGCTTTAAGCGATGTGCTGTCTTTCACCAAATTGTGCTGCTTCCTTTGGGAGGTTAGCCATGCCTCCACCCGCCCCGCCAGATTGGGAAGAACAAGGTCTAAGCAAGTCTGAAGGTGACAACCCATTAATAACTCTGATGTGGGGGAGTCATATTGTATGAAAGGAGGAAGTGTGACAGTCTACCAGATTGGCTCTTCATTGCAAATGTTGGCACCACTCTTTCTGCTAATCCATTCAAGGCCGGTGGTAAGGGGCCTTTCGAATATGGTGGATGCCATTAATTTTGATGAAGTGCTGAAGTTCCTTCCCTGTAAAAGCTGTGTCATTATCAGAAAACCAGGGAAGGCCCTGAATGGAGAAGATGCAACATAGAGATTCAATCGTGGTTTCTGAGGTTGCCATCCCCATTTCCTGAACATCCAGCCTCTTGGCGTGGGCATCAGTTCGTATCAGGAACAATCTTCCCAGGAAAAGGTCCATAAAATCAACATGTACCTTGTCCATGGATGGCCAGGCCATTCCCATGGATGCAAGTAGGCCTCAGGCGGTAAGGTTTGCTGTGACTGACAGAGGTCACATGGGTGAAGCAGATTCTCAATAACATCAACAATACCCAGCCACCATATATAGCTCCTGACCAACAGTTTCATTGTAGTTTGGCCAGGGTGTGCACTGTGCCATTCCTGCAGTAGAGGCTCTCTTGTTGTATCACCACTGGGGACCCTAGACCTAAACTCCATCCTCACAACTGAATTCATCTTTTCTGATGAGGTAAGGCCTGATCTGAATTGTTGAGTTGCCATCCGGTTAGAACCATTCACTTGACTTTCGATGAGACCAGCAGTGTATCGTATCCAGAAAGTTAATGCCACAATAAACTTTGCGGGTGTTGTTTTTTAAAAAACATTTTATTAAGGCATTTGTGATTTTATAACTATAAACTATACAAAGACAAATGTAAACGTAGTTCAGTGCGTAACACATCCCTCCATCTCTCACTGTTCCCGCCTACTCTGAACACAAAATAGTCTAACCCCCCGCCCCTTATTGACTCTGCTGACTTTCGGGGGGGGGGGGGGTGTTGTTGATAGTGAGGAGGATAGTCTTAGGCGACAGACTGATATTGATCAGCCGGTAAGTCAGACAGATGAAATTTAATCTTGACAAGTGTGAAGTCATACATTTTGGGAGTCTAATAAAGTAGGATATACACAGTGAACGGTTGGTCCTTAGGCAGTATTAAGGAACAAAGAGACCTTGGTTTACAAGTTAATGGTTTCCTGAAGGTGGCAGCACAGGTAGACAGGGTGGTGAAGAAGGCATACAGAATGATTGCCTTCATTACCGGGGAATAGAATATAGGAGCAGGGAGGTCTTGGTACAACTTTATAGAACATTGGTTAGGCCGCAGGTGGAATATTGTGTGCAGCTCTGGTCGCCACACCATCGGAAGGATGTGATTGCATTGGAGGGGAGAGCAGAGGAGATTCACCAGGATATTACCTGGGATGGAAGGTTTCAGCTATGAGAAGAGATTGGGTTTGTTTTCACTGAAGCAGAGGAGGCTGAGGGGTAATCTGATCGAGGTAAACAAAATTATGAGAGGCATAGATAGGGTAGATCTTAAGAAGCTCTTTTCCATGGCAGAGGTGTCAAAGACCAGAGGGCATAGGTCTAAGGTGAGGAGTAAATGCTTTATCATAGAAATCATAGAATTTACAGTGCAGAAGGAGGCCATTCAGCTCATCGAGTCTGCACCGGCTCTTAGAAAGAGCACCCTACCCAAGGTCAACAACTCCACCCTATCCCCATAACCCAGTAACCCCACCCAACACTAAGGGCAATTTTGGACACTAAGGGCAATTTATCATGGCCAATCCACCTAACCTGCACATCTTTGGACTGTGGGAGGAAACCGGAGCACCCGGAGGAAACCCACGCACACACGGGGAGGATGTGCAGACTCCGCAAAGCCAGTGACCCAAGCCGGAATCGAACCTGGGACCCTGGAGCTGTGAAGCGATTGTGCTGTCCACAATGCTACCGTGCTGCCCTTAGACAGGAAGACCTGAGGAATATTTTTTCACCCAGAGGGTGGTGGAAATAAAGAACGTGCTGCCTGAGAAGATGGTGGAGGCAGTTACTCTCACAACATTTAAGAAGCATCTAACAAACACTTAAATCACCATGACAGAGTAGGCTGTGGACCAAGTGCTGGTAAACGGGATTAGTATAGATTGGTATTTGATAGTCAGCATAGACATGGTGGGCCGAAGGGCCTGTTTCTAGTCTGTGTGACTCTATGACAGTCGCTGGTGGTACAGGTGGCGGTGTCAGACTTTGTGGGAGAGGGACCCGACTCCGGGCTTTGGTGTTGGAGATCTGAGTCCCCGGATGATGCTGGAAAACATAGTTATAGGCTACCAATAACAAAGCCCATCTCTGTGTCCTGGCCAAAGCAACAGGAGAAATTTGCTTTTCCTCACGGAAGAGCCCGAGCAGTGGTTTGTGATCTGTTATAATAGTAGAACTGTGGCCGTACATGTACTGATAGAATTTCTTAATATATCGCAGCGAGGCCTTCTTTTTCAATTAGTGCATTTTGCGTCTATGAGAGGTCAAGAGGTGAAGATGATGGGCCTGTCCGAGCCGTCCTCCATTCTATGGGACAAAACTGCGCCTATCCACTTGATTACCCCTGAATTAGGTCAAGCTCATTCAGAGTCGCATCTTTATGATTGCACAAGACTTCCTGAAAAATGGCATCTGATATCCTGAAAGTTCCTAGCCAGTTTAGCTTCATCTGCGCAGCCAATCTCACTCCATGAGGCTTGGCCATTATCCTTCCACTGGGCAGCCTGTTGCTGACACAACACTGGCGTCATCATTGTATCCAAAATCTTCAGGATTTGCCCAATATACTTTGACAACTGAGCGGTTATGCTACTGAGGCTCAAAGGTTGGACTGAAGGTTTGAAGGTTTGTTCTCCCACCATCATGGCCAACACACCTGGGTCAACCTCCATGCCGTTGACCATAAAGACTATTTCTATTGGCGCTGTTTTGCTTACTTTTACCACATTCAGCCATTAAATTTATGATTCCTCTCAGGATTATTCACTACTTAATTCACTGGAGTTGTGTGTCTTTTTTTAAGCGGGGTACACCATGTCTGGCGCAGCAACATGTTAAAACATGGCCCTTCCTGTTGCGTCCAAAACAGATGAAATCCTACAGTGACACATTTCTTGGGGGTGATCTCCCCTGTATCTACAACATTCGTCAAAATCCTCGCTGTTTTGCTTCCTTGCTTCTGACTATGATCCTTCTCCTGGGATCCCTTCAGGACCTGTCAGTCTGGGTGCATGCTTTGCAGCCATTTCACCTGCTTTGTGACAGCTAATGCTGTAAAAAAAAAAGGGCCGTGTCCTCCTTCACTCCATTCCTTTTGCACTTGGCTGTTGGAGCCAGGGATACACTTCACCTCTTCAGTCTCACCCGGCCTGAGTCAGGGAGGTCGGACAAGACGAGCGCTTTCCAATTCACACACGGGTAAGTCGTTACGGAATGACAATCCGCCATTTAAAAAAATAAATTTAAAGTACCCAATTCTTCTTTTTTCCAACTAAAGGGCAATTTAGCATGGCCAATCCACCTATCCTGCACATCTTTGTGTTGTGGAGATGAGACACACGCAGACCACGGAGAGAATGTGCAAACTCTACACAGACATTGACCCAGGGCCCGGATTGTACCCGGGTCCTCGGCACATGAGGCAGCAAAGCCAACCAGTGCCGCCCCTGACAATCCACCGTTGACTGCTCTTAGGAAGTTTTTAAAAAAAATTTTTTTTTTACCGAAAATAACAATAATATTAACAATCATATACATTCGCCCCATCCCCATGAACAACCCAGCATTTTAACAACAACGCATATTAACACACTATAAAGTTACAGAATAAACACTACAATAACGCACCCCCCCCCCCCCCCCCGGGTTGCTGCTGCTATTGACCCAGTTACCTATCTCTGAGCCAGGAAGTCCAAAAAAGGCTGCCATCGTTTATAGAACCCTTGTATTGATCCTCTCAGGGCAAATTTGACCTTTTCCAATTTTATAAATCCCGCCATGTCACTGATCCAGGTCTCCACACTTGGGGGCCTTGCATCCTTCCATTGTAACAGAATCCTTCGACGGGCTACTAGGGACGCAAAGGCCAGGACACCGGCCTCTTTCGCCTCCTGCACTCCCGGCTCTACCGCAACTCCAAAAATCGCGAGTCCCCACCCTGGTTTGACCCTGGATCCAACCACCCTCGACACCGTCCCCGCCACCCCCTTCCAGAATTCTTCCAGTGCTGGGCATGCCCAGAACATATGGGCGTGGTTCGCAGGACTCCCCGAACATCTGGTGCACCTGTCCTCACCCCCGAAGAACCTACTCATCCTAGTCCCGGACATGTGGGCCCGGTGCAGCACCTTAAATTGGATGAGACTAAGCCTCGCACATGAGGAGGAAGAGTTGACTCTGTCCAAGGCATCCGCCCAAGTCCCGTCCTCTATCTGCTCCCCGAGTTCCTCCTCCCATTTAGCCTTCAGCTCCTCCACTGACGACTCCTCCACCTCCTGCATTACCTTATAGATGTCAGACAACTTCCCCTCTCCTACCCACACCCCCGAAAGCACTCTGTCCATCGCCCCCTGCGAGGGCAGCAAAGGGAATCCCTCTACCTGTCGCCTAGCAAACGCCTTTACCTGCAGGTATCTGAACATGTTCCCCTGGGGAAGGCCAAATTTATCTTCCAGTTCCCCCAGGCCCGCAAACCTCCCGCCAATAAACAGGTCCCTCAATTTGCTGATGCCCGCCCTTTGCCACCCCCTGAATCCCCCATCCGTGTTCCCCGGGATGAACCGATGGTTGCCACCCAGTGGAGCCTCCATCGAGGCCCCTGTTTCCCCCCGATGCCGTCTCCATTGTTCCCAGATTCTTAGGGTCGCCGCCACCACCGGTCTCGTGGTAAACCTCTTAGGGGAGAGCGGCAACGGTGCCGTTACCATGGCACCCAGGCTCGTACCTCTACATGACGCCATCTCCATTCTTTTCCACGCCGCCCCTCCCCCCTCCATCACCTATTTACGCACCATTGACACATTGGCTGCCCAATAGTACCCCAGAAGGTTGGGCAGTGCCAGCCCACCTCCATCCCTTCCTCGCTCCAGGAACACCCTCCTCACTCTCGGAGTCCCATGTGCCCACACAAAACTCAGAATACTGCTAGTCACTCTCCTAAAGAAGGCCCTGGGGATAAATATGGGCAGGCACTGAAAAAGGAACAAGAACCTCGGAAGCACTGTCATTTTGACGGACTGCACCCTCCCCGCCAACGACAATGGCAGCATGTCCCACCTCCTGAACTCCTCCTCCATCTGATCTACCAGCCTGGTAAAGTTATGCTTGTGGAGAGTCCCCCAGTCCCTGGCCACTTGCACCCCAGGTACCTAAAGCTCTCCCCTGCCCGCCTAAGCGGGAGCCTACCAATTCCTTCCTCCTGGTCTCCAGGGTGCACCACAAACACCTCGCTCTTGCCTAAGTTTAATTTATAACCTGAGAAGGTCCCAAACTCGGCTACTAACTCCATCACTCCCGGCATCCCTCCCACCGGGTCCGCCACATACAGTAACAGGTCGTCGGCATACAACGACACCCTATGTTCCTCTCCACCTCGCACCAAGCCTCTCCACCTCTCTGAATCTCTCAATGCCATCGCCAGCGGCTCGATTGCCAGTGCAAACAACAAGGGGGACAAGGGGCAACCCTGCCTGGTCCCTCGGTAAAGCCGGAAGTACTCCGACCTCTTCCTATTCGTAGCCACGCACGCCATCGGGGCCTCATATAACAGCCTTACCCATCTAATGAACCCGTCACCAAATCCAAACCTCCCCAACACCTCCCATAGGTACCCCCACTCCACTCTATCGAAGGCCTCCGCATCCAGTGCCACCACTATCTCTGCCTCCCCCTCAATCGCCGGCATCATAATGACATTCAGCAATCTCCGCACATTCGTGTTCAGCTGCCTTCCCTTCACAAAACCTGTCTGGTCCTCGTGCACAACCCCTGGCACACAGTCCTCTATCCTGGTGGCCAGGAATTTTGCCAGCACCTTAGCGTCCACGTTGAGGAGAGATATGGGCCTGTATGAACCACACTGCTGGGGGTCCTTGTCCTTCTTTAAAATTAACGAGATCAGCGCCCGTGACATCGGCGGGGGCAAAGTCCCCCCCCTCCCACGCTTCATTGAGTGTTCGCACCAGCAAGGGGCCCACTAGATCCACAAACTTTTTATAAAATTCCACCGGGAACCCATCCGGCCCCGGTGCCTTCCCTGACTGCATCTGCCCGATCCCCTTAACTAGCTCCTCCAGCTCAATCGGCGCACCCAACCCCTCCACCTTCTCCTCCTGCACCTTCGGGAAAGAAAGCCCGTCAAGGAACCTCTCCATTCCCCTCCTCTCCCCCGTTGGCTCCGACCTGTACAGTTCCCCGTAAAAATCCTTGAAGACCTCATTCACCTCTACCCCCTTCCGCACCACATTCCCACTCTGATCTCTCACTCCAGCAATCTCCTTAGCCGCATCCCGCTTACGCAGCTGATGAGCCAGCATCCTACTCGCCTTTTCACCATGTTCGTACACTGCCCCTTGTGCCTTCCTCCACTGTGCCTCCGCCTTTCTAGTGGTCAGCAAATCAAATTTAGCCTGCAGGCTGCGCCTCTCCCCCAATAGTCCCTCCTCTGGTGCCTCTGCATACCTCCTGTCCACCTCCAGCATCTTTCCCACCAGTCTATCCCTCTCACTCCTCTCGCTCCTCTCCCTGTGTGCCCGGATGGATATCAGCTCCCCACGAATTACTGCCTTCAGGGTTTCCCAGACCATCCCCACCTGAACCTCCCCCGTATCATTCACCTCAAGGTACCCCTCAATACTTGCCCGGACCCTCCTACACACCTCCTCCTCCGCCAACAACCCCACATCCAACCGCCACAATGGACGTTGGTCTCGCACCTCTCCCATCTCCAACTCTATCCAATGCGGAGCGTGGTCGGAGATTGCAATGGCCGAATACTCGGCCTCCTCCACTCTCGGAATCAGTCCCCTACTCACCACGAAGAAATCTATCCGAGAGTAGACCCTATGTACGTGGGAGAAGAAAGAGTACTCGCGTGCCCTCGGCCTTACAAACCTCCATGGATCCACCCCACCCATCTGGTCCATAAACCCTCTCAGTACCTTGGCCGCCGCCGGCCTCCTACCCGTCCTAGAGCTGGACCGATCCAGTGAAGGATCCAACACCGTATTAAAGTCCCCCCCTATGATCAGACCTCCCGCCTCCAGATCCGGGATCCGTCCCAACATACGCCTCATAAAGCCCGCATCATCCCAATTTGGGGCATACACACTAGCCAGTACCATCTTCTCTCCTTGTAGCCTGCCCCTAACCATCACATACCTACCCCCCTTATCCGCCACCACCTCCGATGCCTCAAACAACACATTTTTCCCCACCAGAATCGCCACTCTCCGGTTCCTCACATCCAACCCCGAGTGGAAAACCTGCCCCACCCATCCCTTCCTCAGGCGGACCTGGTCCGCCACCCTCAGGTGGGTCTCCTGAAGCATTGCCACATCCGCCTTTAGCCCCTTCAGGTGAGCCAGTACCCTCAACCGCTTCACCGGCCCATTCAACCCTCTCACATTCCAGGTGACCAACCGGATCAGAGGGCGTCCCGCCCCCCTCCCCCGTCGGCTAGCCATAGCCCGTTGACTGCCCGCCCCAGGCCAGCACCCCCTGCTCGACCCCGTCCCCATAGCGACAACCCCTCACCTCTGTCCCCCCAGCCCCCACCAGCTCCTTCTTGACCCTACCAGCAGCAACCCGGTATTTCCCCTTTCCCCCCCTCCCTTCCCCCCAGGCTAGGAACCCTCCCAGCCGCGAACCGTCCTCCATTGTACTTCCGTGGGTCAGCTAACTTCTGCTGACCCCGGAAACTCCCGCCAATAGCCCGACCCCTCCCGAAGTGGGATCATCCCCCAATCTATCCCTCCTCCTGGCACCGCTCCAGTGCGGGGAAGAACCAGTTAAGGCCCCGCCTCCCCCGTCACCATCTCCACCCCCCAGCCCCGCAGCACGGGAAACCAGAGGAAAGCCCGCGCTTTTGCACTGCCCCACCACACCCTTCTGACGCAGCTCCCAAATATCAGCCCCACTCCATACCCCCACTCCGGCATAGAATACAACATATCCCCCCGACCCTCCCCTCAAGATACACAGCCCAAACAATGCCCCACAGCACAAAAACAAAAACATAGCAGAACAACCCCTCCGTAAATAACCATATCAAAATTGCAAAAGTACTAAAACAAGAAGAAAACAACAGAAGAAAAAGAGAACACAGCAACAGCAGAATCCAGCACTAATATCTTACAGCCGACCTCGCAACCCCCAACCCCTAGTTCAAGTCCAGTTTCTCCGTCCGCACGAAGGCCCACGCCTCCTCCGGGGAATCGAAATAATAATGCCGGTCCGAATAAGTTACCCACAGGCGCGCGGGCGGCAACATTCCGAACTTTATCTTTTTTCTATAAAGCACATCTTTCGTCCGATTAAATCCGGACCGCCGCTTAGCCACCTCCGCACTCCAGTCCTGGTAGATCCGCACTACCCCATTCTCCCAATTGCTGCTCTTCACCTTCTTGGCCCAGCGCAGCACGCACTCCCGATCACTGAACCGGTGGAACCTCACCAGCACCGCACGCGGGGGTTCATCTTCCTTGGGCCTCCTGGCCAGCACCCTGTGCGCTCCCTCCAGCTCCAAGAGCAGATGGAGAGATCCGGCCCCCACTAGCGAATTCAGCATTACAGCCACATAGGCTGTCAGGTCCGATCCCTCCAGCCCCTCTGCAAGGCCCAAGATCCGCAGGTTTTTCCGCCTCATGCGGTGATCCAGCTCCTCAAAGCATTCCTGCCACTTCTTGTGGAGTGCTTCGTGCCCCTCCACCTTACTCACGAGGACCACGGCCTCCTCCTCTCGTTCAATGGCCTGCGTCTGCAACTTCTTGATGGCAGCACCCTGGGTGGACTGAATCTCTGACAGCCTTCTGTTTGTTTCCTGCAGAGAGCTCAGTACTTCATCCTTGAATTCTTTAAAGCAGCGCAGGAGATCAGTTTGTTGTTCCTGAGCCCAGAGACTCCATTCCTCTGGAGCTCTGTCGGCGGCCATCTTGGATCCCTTCCCCCATTTTTTCTGAGGAGCTGCTGCTGTTTTTTCCCCCTTTCCACTCCGAGTTCGAGTCATGGACTGCAGGGAAAGTCGTTCAGCACACCTTCCCCCACCGGGAGACATCGAAAAATTTCCGTTTTGGGCTCTCAAAAGAGCCGAAAAATCTCTTTAAAACGGGAGCTCCCAGATGTGTGGCTTACTGATCCATCACAGCCACCGGAAGTCCTGCTCTTAGGAAGTTAAGGATAAGATGCAAATGGTGAAGCAGCTGGACAAAGCAACATGATACCTGGGAATGGAGTAGAAAGAGGTTTGGGGGGAATTATTTTTTCACCAAAGAGTGATGTTCCTCATGACAATAAGTGCAGGAAGAGGAAAGAAGCATCAATCACACAAAGATCTGGATGTCCCAGCAGAGTCAGAGTATATTCCAGCAAATGCAAGAAGCGCACAGCAGAGGCCATTATTATCCCAGCAGAGTCCTCACCTCAGAGAACAAGACATACCCAACACAGGCATGAAGATAAAGTAAGGAAAGACAGCTGCTCTCTTCTTCAGGGTCACGGAGACTGGAATAAAAAGGTGGGAATTAGCGAGATTTGCTGATGATAGATTGGGGATTGGCAGAGACACCTGTTGGGGATCAGGAGCAGAGACTCGCTGGGGAGACCACCCGGGTCTCGGGGGATAGACTCAATGGAGAACACGGAAATTGAGGAGAAAACAGCTGTGGACCGGGAGGATCACTTGAGGAGATTGGGGGAGATTTTCACGGGGATTAAGGGGAAGGAAGGAGATTCACTGGGAATTGGAGGGGAGGCGAGAGACTCATAGAATCAACAATGCAGAAGGAGGCCATTCGACCCATCAAGTCTGCACCAGCCCTTACAAAGAGCACCCTACTGAAGCCCACATATCTACCCTATCCCCGTAATCCCCACTTAACTTTTTTTGGACACTAAGGGCAATTCAGCATGGCCAATCCACCTAACCCGCACATCTTTGAACTGTGGGAGGGAACCGGAGCACCTGGAGGAAACCCAGGCAGACACGGGGGGAGAACGTGCAGACTCCACAGACAGTGACCCAAGCCGGGAATCGAACCTGAAATGAAATGAAATGAAAATCACTTATTGTCACAAGTAGGCTTCAAATGAAGTTACTGTGAAAAGCCCCGAGGCGCCACATTCCAGCACCTGTTCGGGGAGGCTGGTATGGGAATTGAACCGTGATGCTGGCCTGCCTCGGTCTTGCTTTCAAAGCCAGCGATTTATCCGTGTGCTAAACCAGCCCCAGAGACCCTATCCCCTATCCAGAACCTGGGACCCTGGAGCTGTGGAGCAACTGTGCTAACCACTATGCTACTGTGCTGCCCGGTGTAGGGATGGGAGTAGGAGAGAGACTCACTGTGGTCTGGTGGCAAAATGTGTGTAGATTCTCTAGGTGGGTCAATGAGGGGGATGTTAGAGATCCTGGGGGAAGACCCACTGGAGTTTGAATTTGCTTTAGTTATTTGGGTAATAAAGTTGCAACCGTTTCATGTGTGTGGTTTCTTGTTGGTTTCAATAGGACAGAGTGCCTGGGTATTATGTTTAAGCAACATAATAATAATTTTATCACAATCTTTATTATTGTCACAAGTAGACATTAACACTGCAATGACGTTACTGTGAAAAGCCTCGAGTAGCTACACTCTGGCGCCTGTTCGGGTACACAGAGGGAGAACTCAGAATGTGTAAATTACCTAACAGCATGTCCTTTGGGACTTGTGGGAGGAAAGCGGAGCACCTGTAAGAACCCAAACAGACACAGGGAGAACGTGAAGACACTGCACAGACAGTGACTCAAGCCGAAAATCGAACGGGAGACCCGGTAAAGTAACTGTGCTAACCAATGTGTTACCGTGCATCTCACTGTGAAATATTCAGCGTGTGTTAAATGTATTTAATCTGATGGGGTTACAGTCAGTGAGAAAGCCTGATTCAAATATTGGGGCCCACTGAGATGAAAGAGGGCCACACATGTGGCCCACTCATTAGCATAGGTTGCTCATCACTATGTTAGAATTTTTGGAGGATGTTAGTAGAATAGATAAGGGGAAGCCAGTGGATGTGATGTATTTGGATTTTCAGAAGGCTTTCGACAAATGAGCTAGAAAGCAAAACAAGTGTATATGGGCATCGATTGAGAGTTATCGGGAGGAATTCTCCCAAAGGCCCGACGCCATTGTGAAACCTGGAGAGGTTCATGACGGCATCGGAGGCCTCTCCTGGCCCCTGGCCGGGGGGCTAGTAGGGCTGTGCCGGGAGACTCGGCCGCCGTACATTGTCGTTGGCTTCAAGCCCCAGCGCGCCAAGAATGACGGGGCTGACGCGCCTAATGATGTCAGCCACGCATGCGCAGGTTGGCCGACGCCAACCCACGCATGCGTGGTTGCCGTCTTCCCCTCCGCCGCCCCGCATGACGTGGCGGCTTGATCTTGTGGGGCGGTGGAGGGGAAAGAGAGTGTCCCATTGAGACGCCGGCCCGACAATCGGTGGACACCATTCGCGGGCCTGTCCTCTCCCAAGCATGGTCGTGGTGCTCAGTCCCCTCTAGGCACCCCACAAGCCCCAAACGGGCATCTCACACCGTGTCACGACGGCAGCGACCAGGTGTGGTTGCCGCCGTCATGAAACGGTCGCGACGGCAGGCCGCTCGGCCCATCCGGGTCAGAGAATCGCGGGCTGCCGTGAAAAACGGTGGCCCACGATTCTCCGAGCGGCGTGTTGCAAAACGCGACACGCCATTTTGTGGGGGGTGGGAGAATCGCAGGAGGTGCAAGAGCAGACCTCCCGCGATTTTCCCACCCGGCGTGAGGAGCGGAGAATTCCGCCCATCATTTTTTATAATTTTGTTGGCATTTTCAATTTTAAACACATTTGCATTTTATGTTTAATATGTACAGTGTGTGAGGTTCTTGTATATACATCTTGTTATCCTGTTTTGATCCTCTTTCCTCCCCCCCCCCACTTTCCCTTCTCCCCCCCCCCCCCCTTTGGTATCTCCCTATTCATTCAGGGTGTGCTATCCCTTGGCTTCTGCTCTTGCCTTTCCCCCCTTTGTGCTTTCTGTTGTGTCTGCCTTGTGGGTTGTGGGGGTATTGTGCCCCTCCCTCTGTGGTGTTCCCCTCATTTCCCCCGGGTTCCCTTCTCTCTTCCTCCCCCCCCCCACCCCCCCCCCCCCCCCCCCCCCCCCCCCCGCAGAGTAGTGTATTCCTGTCTGTCTTCTCTCATCTCCTTTTTTTTTTTTTCCTCGAGTTACTGTTGGCTTCAAACAGGTCTTGGAACAGGCCAACAAATTGCCCCTGTACTTTGAGAAAACCTTCCTCCGACCCTTGGATGGTGTATTTGATCTTCTCCAGGTGGAGAAATTCCAGCAGGTCTGTCAGCCAGGCTGCAGCTGTGGGTGGTGCTGCTGATCACCAGCCGAGCAGGATTCTCCGGCGTACGATCAGGGAAGTGAAAGCAAGGACGTTGGTCCTCTTCCCCTTGTGTAGCTCTGGCTGCTCGGATATCCCGAAGATTGCCACTTTTGGGCAGAGAATTATTTAATGGACAGAAAACAGAGAGTAGGAATAAACAGGCCATTCTCAAGTTGCTTGGCTATGATTAGAGGGGTCCCACAAGGTTCAATCATTAAACCCAGATATTCACAATCTGTATCAATGATTTGGATGTGGGGACCAAATGTAATTGGCATTTCAGTCAACTCTTCTCTGTTTGGAAGGCAGATTTGCACTCAGCACTTCCTGAATAAAACCGCTTCCTGTTTCAATGATACTCCGCTGTCATTTACGACAATTCTCAAGGAATTATTGCAATTTGCTGCTCTAGGTCCCATGCTCTTTTAGTCATGGAGGCAAATTCACAGCAATAAAAATAATCAACAGGGTTAGGGGACGATCAGATAATATTTGAATGTAGGAACGGAGACTGAAGGTCCCTGGTGAGCTGTTAGAGGGAGAATCAGAGAAGGTGGGGGTTTAAGCCTTGAGAGCGAGTCTGCTGCATCTCAAAGCACATCATGCGGCCCCAGCTCCATTTGAATTAGGAGCCGCTCGAGTCTGCTCCACCATTCAGTAAGGTCATGGCTGATCTTATTGTAACTTCAATCCACATTCCTGCCTACCCCTGTGTGATGATATGATCTGCATACTCGTCTGCCATTGGGCCAGAACGTCGGCTTACCATTGGCCCTGGTCGGTCATGTGCCTCTCGACCGATTGGCCGAGAGGCTGAGTTAACCACGCCTCTATCAACGAGGTATAAATGCTCAGAAGCCTGACGATCATCCCTTTCCACTGTAGACGATCGCCAGGCTGTGTTCTAGTTAATTAAAGCCTGACTTTGGTAAATCACTCGCCTCACGTGCAATCGATGGTGCATCACCCTGATAACCTTTCCCCTCCTTGTTAACCAAATTTCTATCTTGGTCTGTCTTAAAAATATTCAAGATTCTGCTTCCACTGTCTTTTGAGGAAGAGAGTTCCAGAGACTCACCCCCCTCAGAGAAAAAATTCTTTCACCTTTGTTTTGAATGAATAACCCCATTACTTTTAAATAGTGACAGCTAGTGCTAGAATCTCCGACAAGAGGAAACACCCTTTCCACATCCACCAGTTCAATACCCCCTCAGGATCTTAAAGATTTCGATCACGTCACCTTTCTCTTCTAAACTCCAGTGGATACAAACCTAAACTCTCCAACCATTCCTCACAACTCAGCCCACTCATCCCTGGTATTATGTCCAGTAAACCTCTGAACTGCTTCTCATGCATTTACATCTTTCCTTAAATAGGACAAGAATACGAACATGTGTTTAACTTTGTGGGGAGCTCAAAAACTATTGCAGAGCCTCTCTTGACAAAATCCTTTAAATCCATAATGATGATGATCCTTTCAATGATCATTTTGGTACATAGAGGAGGCAGCGTATGGGGTTGGAAGGGGCGTCGGGGTGGGCACTGATATATGGTCATCACCGGTTCACTCCGGGGGTGCTGGATGGGGAATCCGGAGTGGCAGCGGGCAGGGATCAAGACATTTGGAGATCTCGGGCTTCCCGAGCTTGCAAAAAATGAAAAATGAAGGAGTTTGTTGCCAGGTGGGAATGGGTTCCGGTATCTGCAAGTGAGGGATTTTGTGCGGAGGCAGGTTTCGACTTTCCCGCATCGGCCGCCCAGGGGCTACAGGATAAGGTAGTGTCAAGAACAGTAGGAGAGGGGAAGGTTTCAGAACTACAAGGAACTGATGGAGTGGGAGGGAGCCCCAATAGGGGAGGTAAAGAGAAAGTGGGAAGCTCACGGCGCCGAGGTCCCAGGTTCGATCCCGGCTCTGGGTCACTGTTCGTGTGGAGTTTGCACATTCTCCCCGTGTTTGCGTGGGTTTCGCCCCCACAACCCAAAGACGTGCAGAGTAGGTGGATTGGCCATGCTAAATTGCCCCTCAATTGGGTACTCTAAATTTTTTTTTAAAAGAGAAAGTGGGAAGAAGAGTTGGGTGGGGAGTTGGAGGCCGGATTGTGGGAGGAGGCCCTGAGGCATCCTCGTCGTGCGCCAGGCTCAGCATTAAACAATTTAAGGTGGTCCAATTTAAGGTGGTCCACAGGGCACACATGACAGTCGCCCGGATGAGCAGGTTCTTCGAGGGCGTGGAGGATAGGTGTGGGCATTGTGCGGGGGCCCTGGGAAGCATGTCCATATGTTTTGGGCATGTGCGAGGCTGAAGGGTTTCTGGCAGGGGTTTTCTGACTTCAGTCCAAAGATGTGCGGGTTAGGTGGATTGGCCATGCTAAATTGCCCGTAGTGTCCTAATAAAAGTAAGGTTAAGGGGGGGGGGTTGTTGGGTTACGGGTATAGGGTGGATACGTGGGTTTGAGTAGGGTGATCATGGCTCGGCACAACATTGAGGGCCGAAGGGCCTGTTCTGTGCTGTACTGTTCTATGTTCTATGTCAGAAGTTTTAAAGGTGAGGGTGGTGCCGGGCCCAGAGGTGGCGATCTTTGGTGTGTCGGAAGACCCGGGAGCCCAGAGGGTGAGAGAGGCCGATGTCCTGGCCTCTGCCTCCTTGGTGGCCCGGAGGCTGATCATACTAGGATGGAGAGACTCGGAACACCCGATGTCGGGGGTATGAGTTAGTGACATGGCGGGTTTTTCAGACTCGAGAAAATTAAATTCGCCTTGACGGGATCGCTGCAGGGGTTTGCCCAAAGGTGGCAGCCGTTCATCGAATTCTTCGATAATTAAGCTGTCAATGGAGGGGTGGGTAAGGGCAGGCGAACCTTTGGAAAGGGGACGGTGGTCCTGTTTGTGTAGGCCATGTTGGCTAGGGTTTGTTACTTGGAGGGGGGGTGTGGGTGTTGCTTATATTGCCAGCCACTGGAACCATTCTGTCCATAGCCACTTTCAATGGGACATTTATTCAGATCACCCACGAGCCATCCATTCACATAGGTTACACCCTTGGAAGACTACAATTGAGGTAGTCAAATGTACATGTTTGCAGAGCGATGGGGGTTCCTTCGACATAGCAGGGTGAGACAGTAAACTGATAAACAGGATGATTCTTTATCTTTTGCCTTGCTGTGAAGCTGGTGTGAATTCATTCGGCTTTTTAAATATTGGTGTGAGATATTAGCCCTCACCTGATATCTCTCTTCATTTTCAAAACCCTGATTCCTTAAGCATCCTTCATTCAAATCATAGATTCTTTATTGATCCATTGAATAGTCTTCAAGGTTACTTTTAATAGAAAACAATTAGTTTTGCAATATTTACATCAGTTATAGTCAACAATATTGGCATACAAAAAGGAGACAAATGAACCGCGACATTTGATAAATGGAAGTAAATAAACAATGTGATGGAACACTGAGAACAATGGGTGGGATTCCCCATTGGCAGCAGCCCTCGTCGCTGGGATACCTGTACGCCGGCATGGGATCGGAATGTCCCACTGACATGAACAGCAGTAAATCCAGCCCACAAATTCCGTCCCACCCCACCCCACTGGCAAACACACAGAGGTGGGGGGGCAAAGATGAGCAGCCGGTTAATTCTGGCCAATGATTTGGAATCCTTGCAGTTCATGAGAGCAGCAAAGCAAATTGTAAACACAGCTTCATAGATTAATCAGGAAATGTCATTTATAATATGGTATGAAAACAAAATCCATGGATGCTAAATCTGAAATACAATAGTTATTTAAGGCATAAAGTAACCCAGATTCTGATAAAAAAAGTTAAACATGAAAAACATTGATTATTTGTATTTTAGAATCATAGAGTGTGATATCATGGCCACGCTGCAGGAGAAACGTAGTTCGCCACGGCACAGCGTGGCCAATAAAAGCCAGGAGATCCCACTCCTGGGATCTACACGGTTCACGTTAGATCTCGCAAGACGTTATGATGTGAATCCCTCCCATTGTAAGCGGGATTACTTTTTAGCAAATCTGCATATTAAAGCAATACATCTAGTCTCACAATTGCTTCAGAGCTCCAGGGTCCCAAGTTCGATTCCAGCTTGGATCACTGTCTGCACATCCTCCCCGTGTGCGCATGGGTTACCTCCGGGTGCTCAGGTTTCCTCCCACAATCCAAAGATGTGCATGTCAGGTGGATTGGCCATGATAAATTGCCCTTAATGTCCAAAATTGCCCTTGGGTGGGGTTGCTGGGTTATGGGGATAGGGTGGAGGTGTTGACCTTGGGTGGGGTGGTCTTTCCAAGAGCCAGTGCAGACTTGATGGGCCGAATGGCCTCCTTCTGCACTGTAAATTTTATGATAATGTCCAGATTCCTGAGTTACGTTAGACGTCGGGTCAATCTCCCTCGCCTCAAAGACCTTGAGAAAGTGCCATCCAATCAGCACTGGTCTCCAGAAAAAGGACAAGGACAAGGTGGGATCAGGGTATTGAACTTGATGATGAGCCATGATCTTAATGAATGGCGGAGTAGGCTCGAAGGGCTGAATGGCCTCCTCCTAATTCTATTTTCTATGTTTTTATGATTATTGTCCCTTTGACTGAATGGGGTGCAAAGGAGTATGGCAGGGAGTCAAATTAGAAAGCATTTGATCTTTTTTTGAATATTTTTGTTCTCGAAGGTGGTGGTGAGCTGGTGGAAATAGATATGGTGCAGTACATACGTTGTGGGTACACCCATGGTGTAATTAGGAAGGGTGTTTCAGGCTTTTGACCCAGCAACAGTAAAGAAACGGCGACATACTTCCAAATCAGGACATTGAGTGACTTGGAGGGGAAACTTCCAGGTGGTGGTGTTCTCATGCACCTGCTGCCCTTGTCCTTCTAGATCAGGGGTGGGCAAACTACGGCCCGCGGGCTGCATGCGGCCCGCCAAAGGTCTTTATGCGGCCCACCAAGTCATTAAAAAAAAATAAAAAAAATTTTAAAACAAATTTTTTTTTTAAGGTTAATGGGGGGGGGGGGGGGGGGGGCTGTTGGGTTACTTACTGGTATAGGGTGGTTACGTTGACTTGAGTAGGGTGATCATTGTTCGGCACAACGTCGAGGGCCGAAGGGCCTGTTCTGTGCTGTACTGTTCTATGTTCGATATGAGGCGCCCAGAATCATAACCGGGTGAAGTAATTATTTTACTTAATATACTATGCGGCCCTTTAAAATTGTGAATTTCTGAATGTGGCCCTTGCACGGAAAAGTTTGCCCACCCCTGTTCTAGATGGTCGTGGGTTTGGAAGGTGCTGCCTGAGGAGCCTTGGTGATTTGCTGCAATGCATCAGTTCTGCCCTTCATCTCACAGACCCGAGATTCAAATCTACTCAAATTAATTACACTTATTATGGGGCAGAGCATGTAAGGCATGTCCAATGTGTTGGCTGGTTTAGCTCACAAGGCTAAATCGCTGACTTTTAAAGCAGACCAAGCAGGCCAGCGGCACGGTTCAATTCCCGTACCAGCCTCCCCGGACAGGCACCGGAATGTGGCGACTAGGGGCTTTTCACAGTAACTTCATTGAAGCCTACTCGTGACAATAAGCGATTTTCATTTCATTCATTTCATGTGTCAGTTTTGCATCCCCAACACATGTCCAATTTTATCACCTATTTATGAGGTTGCAGAATTGCAATATTTTGGATGCTAGAAACGTTTACCTGACCCGGGACAGATTTTGAGACATGCATTTTCCTCAGTATGCAATAAAGGGTAAAGTTTATCTTCAAATTTTTCCACAGAGAAAGTGTAGAGATGACACTTTGAATTTGCATTGTAAAATGAAACTTTTCCAGAATTGTAATTGAGGTAAACACCAACCCTCTTGGGGAGGTTACTGGGAGGAAGGTCCGATGGGATGGAGGTGTTCACGACCAGCAGCTTTTTCGTCCACCCAATGGTCCAGAATCCATTCTCAGGTTTCAGCTCGATCAGTCCCTTCCTGCTATCTGAATCCACAGCGACTCCCACACTCCAGTTGCCATTCCCAGTCACCTCCACATCCCAGTAATGTCTCCCCTCTGTGAATCCCTTTGATCCCAGCACACAAGGATGGTCAGAAAATCTCCTCCCTGTTTCAGGGAGACTGCTACTGATTCCAGTCCATCTGACACTCTTCTTATCATCAGACAACTTCAGTTTTAGATGGGCAGTTCCCTCATCCAAGGTCAGGGAGGCTGCGAGGGGAATGGACAGAATTAGAGAGATTCCCTCAAGGTTACAGACAGGTTAATTCAAATTTAAACATAAATAAATCAATTAAACACAGTGTCACTGGAGGTAGGGTAGTTGAAGTGTCATTCCACACAGTGTCACTGGAGGTAGGGCAGTTGAAGTGTCACTCCACACAGTGTCACTGGAGGTAGAGCAGTTGCAGTGTCATTCCACACAGTGACAGGTGGTAAGGCAGTTGAAATGTCACTCCACACAGTGTCACTGGATGTAGGGCAGTTGAAATGTCACTCCACACAGTGTCACTGGAGGTAGGGTAGTTGAAGTGTCACTCCACACAGTGTCACTGGAGGTAGGGTAGTTGAAGTGTCACTCCACACAGTGACACTGGAGGTAGGGTAGTTGAAGTATCACTCCACACAGTGACACTGGAGGTAGGGTAGTTTGAGTGTCACTCCACACAGTTACTGTGAAGTGACTTTAGATGTCTTACTATATTAAAGACACTATAAGTTCATTGGTGTTGTTTTGTAATGCAGGTTTATACTTACGATAATCGATTTCCTGTTCATCATAACCTGCAAGTATTAAAAACAACATTTTTACACATTGCATTTCCCTGATTGACCATCAAGTAAAACAATCCAAACTCACTGTTGCAAATTAAGAATGAAAAATCTTTGCCTTTCACCAGTCTGCACTGGACTGCATAACAAGTGCTAAGGAAGTTCAGATTTCCGTGAGGTAATTGCCCCACAACACGAACCATCCAAAATCGCAAAGTTTGGATAGAACAAATGTTTTCCAATAATAAGTATCGGGAAAATGTTAAAAGAATTAAAATTACGTTTAACCTTTGGTAACTGCAATTCTGACACCACACCCGATCGCCACAGGATTTTCCCTGATTCCCGACCCTCAGCTCTGCTGCACTCGACTGAGAGGATTCCTGGGCAGCTGCACTGCACCTTTCTCACTCCACCCGAGTCCGAAGGTCAGTTGGGAATGGTGCGGCTGCATTTCAGGATAAAGAACTAGGAGCGGAATTTACAGCTTATTCAGTTCCAGAGGAACCGATGACCCCATGTATAGCAACAGGAAAGCTGCCTAAAGTCACTTAGTCCCCATCACAGTGAGCCATGTTTTCCATTTATGTGTCATCTGCAACTTTCGATAATTCACCAATGGTCCCAAATTTGGATAATCCCTCTCTGCACCATCTCATCTAAAAGAAAAATCTGCAAACTTGTTTCCACTACTGTCAGCCATTTCCTTTTCACGTTGGCACACTCAGTTTTAATCGCACTTACTGCAAGGTTTCGGAATGGTTAACACTGTTGCCTCAGAGGACACAGGTTCAATGCCCAAGTTGAATGTGTGGAGTTTCCACGATCTCCCTCTGTCTGTATGGGTTTCCTCCCACAGTCCAAAGATGTACAAGTTAGGTGGATTGGCCATGCTAAATTACCCCTTAGTGTCCAAAATATGTGTAGGTTATGTGGGGCTACAGGGATAGAGTGGGGGAATGGGCCTAGGTAGGGTGTTCTTTCAGAAGATTGGTGCAGACTTGATGGACCAAATGGCCTCCTTCTGCACTTTAGGGATTCTAATTCTATGGTCACCTTAACTTGATCAACATGTCTTGGGCAGTATGGTGGCGTACAGTCTGGTCTTCAGAGCGCTGAGGACCCGGGTTCGATCCTGGCCCCCAGTCACTGTCCGTGTGGAGTTTGCACATTCTCCCTGTGTCCGCGTGGGTCTCACACAAACCAAAGATATGCACGGCAGGTGGATTGGTCACGCTAAACTGCCCCTTAATTTGAAATTTTTGGGAAAACTTAGATCAACAAGCCACAGTGCAGCTCTGTGTACATGCCATTCTTTCCTCAAAGAACCCTTAAATTTGTCAAGTGCAACTCACCCTTTATAAATTTAAGTGAGTAAATCTTGATTATCCCAAATCTTTTTTGGTATTAATTTTATCTTGTCTGAGCTTATTTGTTCCTGATGTTAGGTGTGCTGTCTGGTGGTTACCTGGTTTATTTATTTTAATTATTTTAAACCAAGCATTTAGCATCACCCAGGATGCCCTCCTCCTGCCCACAATTCTCCAGCATAAATAACTTCCATATCCGTGGGTGTCTGAAAGAATGCAGTCAGAGCCACTAATACGCCCATAGAATTCCTACAGTGCAGAAGCAGTTGATTCAGCCCATCGAGTCTGCACCAACCCTCTGAAAGAGAACCTTATCCCTGTAACCCCACCTAAGCAGGTTTCTTGGGTCACTGTCTGTGCAGAGTCTGCATGTTCTCCCTGTGTCTGCGTGGGTTTCCTCCGGGTGCTCCGGTTTCCTGCCACAAGTCCCGAAAGACGTGCTTGTTAGGTGAATTGGACATTCTGAATTCTCCCTCGGTATACCCGAATAGGTGCTGGAATGTGGCGACGAGGGGATTTTCACAGTAAATTCATTGCAGTGTTAAATTAAGCCTACTTGTGACACTAATAATTATGATTATTAACCAACACATCTTTGGACACTAACGGGCAATTTAACATGGCCAATCCACCTAACCTGCGCATCTTTGGATAAGAGGCAATTTAACATGGTCAATCCATCCAACCTGTACTTCTTTTAAAAAATAATTTAGAGTACCCAATTCATTTTTTCCCAATTAAGAGGCAATTTACCGTGGCCAATCCACCTATCCTGCACAGCTTTGGGTTGTGGGGGCGGAATCCACGCAAATACGGGGAGAATGTGCAAACTCCACACGGACAGTGACCCAGAGCCGGGATCGAACCTGGGACCTCAACGCCGTGAGGCAGCAGTGCTAACCACTGTGCCACCGTGCTGCCCTCCAACCTGCACGTCTATGGACTGTGAGAGAAAACCGGAGCACCCGGAGGAAACCCACGCAGACACATCGGTTAGTATTCTCAGATGCAAGCCATCAAAATACAGTGATTTTATGCACTTTAATTCTATCATTTGTTTGCTGAAAATATATGGAATTAAAACAGCTGATCTTCAAAATGGAAAAACGGAGCTATCTGATTCAGTCACCGTAAATGTTGTCTAGGAAATTATGAGGCGATAGCTTACCTTCTAATATGCAAAACAGTTTCAGTTCTGAAAGTCAAGAACACAGGAATCTGTTAGTGTGAGATTCTGCCGCTATTGCCACATCCATTAAAGGAATGCATTTAGCATTTACTACAATCTCATCCTATAAATGGAATAAATCTTAAAGACAAGCGACTGAAACTCTGAACAAATACATTCCTTTTTGAAATTCTAACCCACCCAGGGGCTGGTTTAGCTCACAAGGCTAAATCGCTGGCTTTTAAAGCAGACCAAGCAGGCCAGCAGCACGGTTCGATTCCCGTACCAGCCTCCCTGGACAGGCGCCGGAATGTGGCGACTAGGGACTTTTCACAGTAACTTTTCATTTCATTCTTGAGTTTAAAACCTTGACCAAAGAAAGAACTTGCATTTGTTTAGCCCCTTTCACCTCAGGTCGTACAAATTGCTTTACAACCATTGAATTACTTTCAGAAATGGCAGCCATTTTCAGCACAGTAAGTTCCTACAAACAGAAATTAAATCATCAGGTTTTGTTTAAGTGATGCTGATTGTGGGATAAATGGCAGTCAGAAATCCAGGGAGAATTCCCCCGCTTTTCTCTAAATAATGGGTGTGGGGTCTTTTGCATACACCAGAGGGGGCAGGTATTGACAGATATTTAAATTTTCATGCCAATGATGTAACTTTCAATAGTGCGGCACTCTCAGTACTGTGCTGAATTATGGGCTGAGGTTTACGTCTCAAGTGGGAATTGAACACATGACCTTCTCTAGAGTTTATACATTTCATCTCCGTCCAATGTTCTAGTGATGGTGATGGGCTCAGCACATGTCTCATTATCCGCCAATCAGGATGTCACTATGGTAAAATTCAGATCAAATTTGGGTAGTGTTAAGATAATAGGCTGCATATTGGCAATATGGAATTGAATTTCTGAATCCAGATTAATGAGAGGTGAACAGAGTCTGCTTGACATACACTATTACAATAGCTCACACACTTGAAAACATATTGTACATTAGTTACTGGACAGCACTATTATTACTGTATACTGTTACTTATGAGGGGACCAATCTGTGCAACCTGAAGCAGCTCATACTTCTCAAATTCTGACAATGATTCTGGCCAAACTTTCTAATCTCCTGCTTCATAGTCCACTGTCTGTTCCCTTCTACATGTCCATGGGAGGAAAGGCCATATTAACGTGAAGTGTTGTAGCAAGTCCGTTATGGCCCTTTATGTATTCATGGAACATGGGCTTCGCAGGCTGGGCCAGCATTTATTGCCCATCCCTAATTGCCCTTGAGGCGTCAGCTAAGAGTCAACCATGTTATATCTGTGGGAAGTACTGGGGAGGTTTGGAATGGGCGGGTTTCATTGACTGGGTCAGACTGGTGTGTCAGGTTCCCGTGGCGAGCGTACGGACGAACAGGTCAACATCGGACTATTTCAGGCTGCACCGGGGGACGAGGCAGGGATGCCCCCTCTCCCCACTGCTGTTTGCGCTGGCCATAGAGCCGCTGGCAATTGCGTTGAGAGCCTCAAGGGGCTGGTCCAGGGGGGAGTGGAACACAGTCTCGCTATAGAAGACGACCTGCTACTATATGTTTCGGACCCACTCTAAGGGATGGAAGAAATTATGAGAATTCTGATGGAATTTGGCCAGTTTTCGGGTTATAAATTGAACATGGGGAAAAGTGAGATGTTCGCGATCCAGGCAAGGGGGCAGGAGAGGCAATTGGGGGAGCTGCCATTTAGGGTGGTAGGGGGAAGCTTTCGGTACCTAGGCATTCAGGTGGCGCGGGAATGGGAACAGCTACACAAGTTAAATCTGGCCCGACTAGTAGACCAAATGAAGGACGATTTCCGAAGGTGGGACGTGCTCCCGTTGTCACTAGCTGGGAGGGAGCAGACAGTGAAAATGATGGTCCTCCCGAGATTCCTGTTTGTGTTTCAGTGTCTCCCCATCTTTATTCCATGGTCCTTCTTTAAACGGGTCAATAAGGTGATCACTGGCTTTGTATGGGCGGGTAAGACCCCACGAGTAAATAAGGGGATGCTGGAGCGGAGCGGGGGGGGGGGGGGGGGGGGGGGGGGGGCTGGTGCTGCCGAACTTTAGTCATTATTATTGGGTGGCGAATATAGCCATGATTAGGAAGTGGGTGGTGGTTGGGGGTGGGGGTGTCAGTGTGAGAGCGAGTGGAGGCGGCATCATGCAAGGGCACTAGTTTGGGGGCATTGGTAACGGCGCCTCTGCTGTTCCCGCCGGCATGGTATTCCACCAGCCCCATGGTGGTAGCGGTCCTGAGAGTCTGGGGGCAATGGAGGAGACATGTGGGAGCAGAGGGGGCATAGGTCTGGTCTCCAATCTGCAATAATCACCGGTTTGCCCCGGGGAGGCTAGATGGAGCGTTCCGGACATGGCAGAGAGTAGGGATTGTGAGGATGGGAGATATGTTTATAGAGGGGAGCTTTTCCAGCCTGAGGGAGTTGGAGGAGAAATTCGAATTGACGAGAGGGAATGAGTTTAGGTACCGACAGGTGCAGGACTTCCTACGCAGCCAGGTATCAACCTTCCCTCTCCTACCGCCAAGGGGGATACAGGACAGGCTAGTTTCCAGAATGTGGGTGGGAGAAGGGAGGATTTCTGACATTTACAAGGAACTCATGGGGTCAGAGGAGACGCAAACCGAGGAGTTGAAACGCAAATATGAAGAGGAGTTAGGAGGAGAGATGGAGGATGGTCTCTGGGCGGACGCGTTGAGTAGAGTCAACGCGTCTGCAACATGTGCCAGGGTCAGACTGATACAGTTTAAGGTCATTCACCAGGCGCACGTGACAATGGCCCGGATGAGCAGGTTCTTTGGGGTAGAAGATAGGTGCGCAAGGTGTGCGGGAGGGCCAGTGAACCACGTCCATCTGTTCTGGGCATGCCCGAAGTTTAGAGGATTCTGGCAGGGGTTTGCGGATGTCATGTCCAAGGTGTTGAAAACCTGGGTGGCACCGAGTCCAGAGGTGGCGATTGTCGGAGTGTCGGAAGACCCAGGAATCCAGGAGGAGAAAGCGGTAGACGTTCTGGCCGTTGCTTCCCTGGTAGCCCAGAGACGGATACTATTAGCTTGGAGGGACTCAAAGCCCCTGAAGTCAGAGACCTGGCGAACTGACATGGTTAGCTTTCTCTGTTTGGAGAAAATCAAGTTCGCCTCGAGAGGGTCAATGTCAGGGTTCGTCTGCAGGTGGCAGCCGTTCGTCGACTTCTTTGGGGAAAATTAACCGTCAGCTGAAGAGGGGTGTTGGGGTTTTGTTTAGTTTAGAGTAGGGTATTAGTAAAGGTGGGATCTGTGAGGGAAGAAGACGGCTTTTGCACTATGTTTATATTTGCATGTGCACTGTTTCTTCTGTTGTTGTTCGAAACCATAAGTACCTCAATAAAATGTTTGTAAAAAAAAGTCAACTATGTTGCTGCAGGTCTGGAGTCACATGGAAGCTAGACCAGGTAAGGATGGCAGATTTCCTTCCCGAAAAGACTTTCGTGAATCAGATGGGCTTTTACGACAATCAACAATGTTTTCATAGTCATCATTAGACTTTGAATTCGATTTTCACCACCTGCAATGGTAGGATTTGACCTAGAGCATTAATCCAGGTCTCTGGTCTACTAGTCCAGTGACAATACCACGATACCACCACCTCCCCGTGTTGTTGAAAGAAGGACTTCATAACAGAAAATTGTAGAAAACTTCTGCAGGTCAGGCAGTACCTGTGCGGAGAGAAAGATTTAACGGGTAGAATTTCCCAGACCTTTGATGACACAGAGCTTGGTGGAGTTGCGGATAGTGAAGGGGGTTGTCAGAGGATACAACAGGATATCGATTGGTTGGAGATTTGGACGCAGAAATAGCAGATGGAATTTAATCCAGACAAATGTGAGATCTTGAATTTTGGAAGATCTAATACAGGTGTGAATTATACAGTAAATGGCAGAACCTTTAGGAGTATTGACAGGCAGAGAGATTTGGGCGTAAATGTCCATGGATCACTGAAGATGTTAGCTATGAGGAGAGGTTGGATAAACTGATTGTTTTCACTGGAACAATGGAGGTTGAGGGGAAACCTGATAAAAGTTTACAAAATTATGAGTGGCATGTACAGAGTAGATAGGCGGATGCTTTATCCCATGGTGGAAAAATCAGTTACTAGGGGACGTAGGTTAAAGGTGTGAGGGAGAAAGTTTACAGGAGATGTATGAGTCAAGTTTTTGTTTTTTACAGAGGGTGGTGAGTGCCTGGAACTCGCTGCCGGAGGAGGTGGTGGAAGCAGGTACGATAGCGGTGTTTAAAAGGCATCTTGACAAATGCATGAATAGGAGGGGAATAGAGGTATACGGATCCCGGAAGTGCAGAAGGTTTTAGTTTAGACAGGCATCATGATCGGTACAGGCTTGGAGGGCTGAAGGGCCTGTCCCTGTGCTGTACTGTTCTTTGTTCTTCCAAAGGCAGGATGTTCCAGTCCCGCTGAAGTCAATGGACTTTTAATTGCCTCACCGTGGCGGGATGCACCACGCCCAGGCCGGAAAATCATGGCCAACGTTTCAGGCCGATGGCCTTTCATTACAACCCAAGTAAGGAGCTGAAAGGGCAGGAAATCCGGTCAGCGGTTCTTCTGACCACTGACACCCATTGAAATACACGTACACAAGTGAGATAAAGACAGAAGTGGGATTGGTTCAAAAATTCCCAGCTGAAAAGTTAACTGATAAAATTGCCGGAGTGCTGATTCATTAAGAATTGAAATGAGCCAAAATCGTGATAATAAGATAACATACTTTTTAACCCAGGTTTAACTGAACAGAAATTAAAAACTGTGAACCTCAATTCAGATTATCAAAGATCCATCACTTGGACTTACCCCAGCAGATAGTTCAATTCTCTGCAAGTTTATTGGCTAGCATTGAACATTTTCAATCACCTTCCAAATCCTATTACACGTTGTTTTATCTTTGTATTTTCAAGGATCTGGTAAGATCCGATCTCTGATTGCCTGGTCTTAATTTGTACTCAGTCCTATTTTCCTATCAATTCTGTGCCTTCAATTGCATAGGTGCCAAGCTCCAGAAAACCTTTCCTACATCTCTCCACCTCTCTGTCTTCCTTTAAAACTCCCGTAAAACTGTAACTCTTCTGCAATGTTTTTGCTCATCTGCCCTACTATCTCCAGTCGTGGTCTGGTATCCAATTTTGTTGCATGACATTCCGATGAAGTGCTTTGGGACGTTTTACTACACTAAAGATGCTACACAAATGCACACTACTGTTGCTACTTATTTCTAGCGTCCAGCAATTTTTCAAAAGTAGCTGGGCCAGGATTCTCCCGGAATCGATGGGCGGGCTGTACTGGCGCCAAAGAGTGGCGTGAACACTCCGGCGTCGGGCTGCCCGGAAGGTGCGGAATCCTCTGCACTTCCGGGGGCTAGGCCGGCGCTGGAGGGGTTGGCGCTGCACCAACCGGCGCCGAAGGGCCTCCGCCGGCTTGCACGGGTTGCCACATACGCAGGAGTACCGGTGTTCTGGCGCATGTGCAGAACCGCTGGTATGTTTCATGCGCAGGGGGTTTCTTCTCCGCGCCGGCCATTGCGGAGCTTTACAGAGGCCGGCGCGGAGGGAAAGAGTGCCCCCAAGGCACAGGCCTGCCCACAGATCGGTAGGCCCCGATCGCGTGCCAGGCCACCATGGGGACCCCACCCGGGGCCGGATCCCCTCCCCCGCCCGCCACCCGAGGACTCCACAAGCCGTCCTCCAAGCGAGTTTCTCACTCGTTATAGATTACATAGAACATACATTGCAGAAGGAGGCAATTCGGCCCATCTATTGATGGAGGAGGCGGCGGCATAGCGGGTATTGTCACTGGACTAGTAAACCAGAGACCCAAGTAATGCTCTGCGGACCCAGTTTCGAACTCCACTATGGCAGATGGTGAAATTCAAATAACAAAAAAATCTGGAATTGTCGTAAAAATGTTTTTCAGGAAAGGGAATCTGCTGTCCTTACCTGGTCTGGCCTACATGTGACTCCAGATCCACAGCAATGTGGTTGAATCTTAAAAAAGCACTCAGTTCGAGGGCAATTAGGGATGGGCAACAAATGCTGGCCTTTCCGGTGATGTCCACATCCCATGAAGGAATAAAGGATACCATCTGCCTGACATTGAATTATATTGAAGTCAATGTAACCTAATGGTAGACCAGTGCAATATCACTCGTTTCACATCTGTGCCCACGTCCAATATCACTCCAAATGATGTTGCTTATATCGCATCTGTACAGTTTTTACTGGAATAATGTTGAACTGTTACTTATGATCCTACCGTTAATCTTTATACGTTTTCTTCTGTGGAATATTATTTCGAGAGCAATGACGGTAATCACAAGGCCTACGAACACCCAGAAAATTACCAGCCATATATTAACCTTGGGGAAGAATGCTTCTGTAAAGTGAAACAGAAACAGAATCAATGTCTGATCAGAAATATGAACCTTTGGGCCCCAAATGGGGTCGTCTGCATCAGTGGACCCATTTCTAACTGCTGACTCAAAGTGCCTATAAAGTAATCGGAGGTTAGAACATTTACTTAAACTGTGGCAGCATTGGCTCAACATAGCCACCGGGTTTATGGCCGTGCACTTTATTAAAGAGCACAGATCAATAATTGGGGTAGGGGAAAGTTGGGAGTCACATAATTCCTAAATATAGTGTGCAAACTAGTTCAGGGATATAACAATGGGAATTAGAAGCTTGCCAATTGACAGCGTTCAACCTTAAGCACCACTTATTGATGAAGGTACGTCAAGCAATGGCCCTAATACAATTACAACTGGGCAAGACAAGGAAGGCTAACAAAGGCAATCAAACTGCACAGCAGAGGAGGAGCTCGTGCTTTCCATGGCTGCTTAACCTGCAGCACGGAGGGCGGCAGGGTGACACAGCAGTTAACACTGCTGCCTCAACAGTACCAGGGACCCGAGTTCGATTCCAGCCTTGGGTGGCTGTGTGGAGTTAGCACATTCACCCATTGTCTGCGTAGGTTTTCTCCGGGTGCTCCGGTTTCCTCCCACGGTCCCAAAATGGGCCAGTTAGGTGGATTGGCCATGCTAAATTGCCCTTAGTGTCCAGGGATAGGGCAGGGTGGGAGTGGACCTCGGTGGAGTGCTCTTTCAGCGGGTTGGTGCAAACCCGATGGGCCAAATGGCCTCCATCTGCACTGCAGGGATTCTATGATTACAGGTTGCATTTCTGATCTCTGCAGGTCACAGCCACAGCAACAGTTGGGGAGACCCAGGAGGAGATTTTAAAAAGTTAGACAATCTTTCCGGTGTCAGATCATTAACCTGTGACCTCTGCTGGATCAGGTGCATGGATGTGGGAAGATGACAGAACTGGGCTCAGCTGGTGGTATGTCAATTTTAGACTTTGGTCCCACATATGGCACCGGGAGGATATACCAGGGGAAGACTGGTATTCAGTGAGACGGTACCTTCAGGACAGGGGCGAACACATTTGTGCAGTGAAACCACAAAAGGCTTGTCACATACCTGGTATCTGGAGGTAGGCCTTTTCCTCTTTGCTCAATAGATCGTTTTTCATTTGACAGGAGAACATGTTCACAGAATCACTCGTTACATCAATTTGAGTCGAGATGGTGAAAAGGCCACGGGAGTCTTTCTGATTTGTTGTCACGAGTTGTGCTGTCATTGATTGCTCCTTCCCATTCAGCCAATGGACACGCGGCTCAGGATACCATCCATCTGATTTGCACACAAGACGTACACTTCGACTATTGATTCCCTCCAGGTGAATCCAAGGCTGTTGTCCAATGCCTGAAAGTAGAAGTCAATTATCAATACAATGCAAACTATACGTGATCAATGAAAAGAATTTTCCTAATGTTTATTATGACAACGCAACATTAATTGTAGACCATTAAATATGATCCGCATGATGAACTGGGTTCCGCTAGCAAAAGATTATAATTCAGTATGATACATTGCTCCTTTTTTTTATGATGTGGAGATGCTGGCGTTGGACTGGGGTGAGCACAGTAAAAAGTCTTACAACACCAGGTTAAAGTCCAACATGTTTGTTTCAAACACAAGCTTTCAGAGCACTGCTCCTTCCTCAGGTGAATTCTCCTTCCTTTTTCCCATATTCCCTCAGCCCCTTAGTTATCAAGAACCTATCTCGGTCTTAAAGACACTCAGTGATTTGGCCTCCATAGCCTCCTGCGGCAAAGAACTCCACAGATTCATCACCCTCTGGCTGAAGAAATTCCTTCATCTCTGTTGTAAAGGGTCATCATTTTAGTCTGAGATTGTGCCCTCTGGTTCTAGATTTTTTGACCAATGGAAATATCTTCTCCCCGTCCACTCTATCCAGGCCTCATGGTATCCTGTGTGTTTCAATAAGATCCCTCATCATCCTTCTCAACCCCAACGAGTACAGACCCTGAGTGCTCAACCGTTCCTCACACGACAACCCTAGGCCCAATCCCCCGCCTTATCCCCACAGTCCTAACTCGGGCAATTTATCATGGCCAATCCACCTAACCTGCACATCTTTGGACTGTGGGAGAAAACCGGAGTACCCGGAGGAAACCCACCCAGACACGGGAGGAGTGTGCAAAGTCCACACAGACTAATACTCACTAAATTCACTTTCCTGCCTTTTCTCCATAATGCTTAATTATCAACTGACTAAAATCACATCGATCTCAGCCTCAAAACTGTTCAAAGACTCGGACTCCACAGCTTCCTGGGGTAAAGAATTCCAAAGATTCACCACGCTTTGAGAGAAGAAATACCAGGGGGGATTCTCCAACCCCCCGCCAGATCGGAGAATCGCCGGGAGGTGGCGTGAATCCCGCCCCCGTCGGCTGCCAAATTCTCCGGTACCAGGGTTTTGGCAGGGGCGGGAATCGCGATGCGCCGGTCGGCGGCTGCTGGCAGCGGCCCCCTCGGCGATTGTCCGGCCCGCGATAGGCCAAGTGACCACCTGTTTTCGGCGGGTCCCGCCGGAGTAAATTACAACAGGTCATTACTGGCGGGACCTGGCTCCACGAGCGGCCTGCAGAGTCCTCGGGGGGAGCGCGGGGGATCTGGCCCCGGGGGGTGC